>NW_022589730.1:11168093-11353297 GCF_004348235.1 Phoca vitulina | reverse complement strand
AGAAAGAAAGAAAGAAAGAAAGAAAGAAAGAAAGAAAGAAAGAAAGAGAAAAGAGGGAGATGAGGAGGGAGAAGAGGAGGAGGAAGAGAAGGAGAAAGAGAAGTCTTGTCATGAAAAACTTTTTTTTTTTTCCTCTTAAACATATTTTCTTCCTTCTTGGAACATGCACATGAATAGCAGAACTCTTGCTTCCATTAATTGACAAGCATGGTGGTAGGGGTCTACCCCCACTGTGGATGACAGACAGAAACATAGAGAGAGCCTGATCACTGAGGGCATAGCTGAACAGCTGCATCAGCTCTTCAATTCTTTCAACTTATTATGTGGAACAAATAAGTTGTTATTTCTTTAAGACACTCTTTGCTTAGGGTTTCTGTTCTATATAGACAAATGTGTTATTAAAAATATAGATTTAATATAGATATATTCTTCTAAATAAAACTGAAACTGTTCTAAGATATCATTACATCACTATTTTCATATAACTAATTCCTATAATGATAAAGTATATATACCACCTCTAGCAAATGGTCATTTTATAAATGTATATAACCTTTTAGAAGCTCATTAAAATGAATAATTGCAACTGTGTTTCAAATATTAAGGCCGTCAGTTTTTTTTCAAAGAGTTGTGTATGTTTTCTTCACATATGGAGTAACCGAAAATAAAAACACTGTTTGACAATTTGTAAAATATTATATTTAAAATCATACACTGAAAACGTATCCTGTGTGTTGTAAGCTATAGATACTCTTTCAGAAACGTAATATGTAACTATTTGAACTTGATATAGTTATGAAGTAGTAACCTAATTTACGGTCTGAAACCATAACACTCAATCTTAAAGAATTTTGAGGCACAAATAGTCATCATTAAATTCCTTTGGCAATATAAATACTACTATGAAACAGGAAGAGGAAATCAATTTTCTAAGATTAGAATCAGAGGCTCATTAAAATATTCATTATGTATATGAGGTATTCTTGTGGCCCATAAGAGTCCCAAACTGAATGATAGGAAAGGTACTGAGGCCAAAAGCTTGCAACACTGGGAACATGATTTTGTAAGTGACAAATCTCTGCAGTTAAAATCAACTTCTGTCTAACATTATGTCATATGCAGGAAAACCCCTGTCATATCGTTTTCTTTTTCCAAAACTTTTTAATGTAGTCTTATATTCGTGGGAAAACTACATTGGTATTCCATGGACTAATAAAATTATCTATATATTATCTATGTATAATTTATAGTAAATTTGCTGGAATGTGCTTAATCCACAGACTAGGAGATGTGTATATACTATAAAACGGGACAAAATATTTCATATTCTCTGTAGCAGAGAGAAAATTATTTCTTAAAGAATTTTTACTTTGTTTATTAAATTTTATTCCATTTAGCATGTCTAAAATAGAAATGAAATTGACAACATTGTAAGGAGACAGACCTGAGTGCAATGTGAGATAATTTCCTTCCTCTAGACTGAAAAAGAAAGAAAGGAAGGAGGAAGGAAGGAAGGAAGGAAGGAACGAAGGAAGGAAGGAAGGAAAAAAGGAAGGAAGGAAGAAAAGAAAGAAAGGAAAGAAAGGAAAGAAAGGAAAGTAAGGAAGAAAGAAAATCACTGTGCTGGATCTTGACCAAGCCCGGTATAAGAAATAAAGGAAGTGATTTGCTCTTTTCTTGATGAAAGTCAATGGAAACATGCATTAAAAAACAAAACAAAGCAAACAAAGAGTTTTTATTTTATTTTATTTTATTATGTTATGTTAGTCACCATACATACTATAAGTGTTTTTAACAAATGGTGCTGGAACAACTAGCCATCCAAATGCAAAACAAACAAACAAACAAAAAACCAAACTAGACACAGACCCTAAACTCTTTATAAAAATTAATCCAAAATGGGTCAGAAACCTAAATATAAAATGTAAAACTATAAAACATCCAGAAGGTAACATAAAAGAAAATCTAGATGACTTTGGGTGTGGCAATGCCATTTTGGATACAACACCAAAGGTATGACCCAAGAAATAAATAATTGATACACTGGACTTCATTCAAATTAAAATTTCTGCTCTGAAAAAGACCATGTCAGGAATATAAAGACAGACACAGACTGGGAGAAAATATTTGCAAAAGACACATCTGATAAAAGATTACCATCCAAAATATACAAGGACTTTTGAATTTCAACAGTAAGAAAACAATCCCATTAAAAATGGGCCAGAGACCTTAATAGACATCTCACCAAAGGAGTTATGCAGATGGAAAGTATCCACATGAAGAGATGTTCCATATCATATGTCATTAGGGAAACACAAATTAAAACAACAATGAGATACAACTACATACCTATTAGAATGGCCAAAATGCAGAATACAGATGATGCCAAATACGGACAAGGATGTGGAGCAACAGAAACTATCATTGCTGGTATGAATGCAAAATAATACAGCCACTTTGAAAGACAGTCTGGAAGTTTCTTACAAAATAAACATACTCTTATCATATGATCCAGCAACTAGACTCCTTGATATTTATCCAAATGAGTTAAAAATTATGTCCACCTAAAAGCCTGTACACATATATTTATAACAGATTTATTCATAATTGCCAAAACTTGGAAATAACCAAAATGCCCATTAGTAGGTAAGTGGATAAATAAACTGTGGTAAATGCAGACAATAGAATATTATTCTGAACTAAAAAGAAATGAGCTATCAAGCTAGGAAAAGATATGGAGGAAACTTAAATGCATAGTACTAAGTGAAAGAAACAAATTTGTTTTCAAATTTGCATTTAAATGTATATATATGATTACAATGTATGGCATTATGGAAAAGACAAAACTATGGAGACAGTATAAAGGTCAGTGGTTGCAGGGGAGGGGAGTAGTGGGATGAATAGGAAGAGTACAGGGGGTTTCTAGGGCAGTGAAAAGACTCTGTATGATACTAAAATTAAGGATACATGCCATTATACATTTGTTCCAACTCACAGAATGTACAACATCAACAGTAAGTCTTAAGGTAAACTATGGGCCTTGGTGATAATTATGTGTCAAGGCAGGTTCATCAATTGTCACAAATATACCACTCTGGTGGGGAATGTTGATAAGAGGGGAGACTGTGCATGGGTGGGGACAAAGGATATATGGGAAATCTCTTTACCTTCCTCTGAATTTTGCTATGAACCTAAAACTGCTCTAAGAAATAAATTGTTAATAAAAATAAAATTTTAAAAACTCTCTGTTGCATCTTAGTCTCTGAGTTGTTCAAAAATGTGTTTTCTTCAATACAGGTAATTTTTATGGAAAAGTTTTGTACTAATTATCAGTCAGGGTTCAAACAGAGAAGCAGAACCTATAGAGAAGAAAGGGAAAAAGAGACAGAGAGACAAAGAGAGACAGAGACAGGTAAAGAGGGAGAGAGAAATAGAGACAGAGACAGAGATTGATGATAAAGAATTGGCTGACACAGTAGTGGGGTCTGGCTAGGCAAGTCCTAAATCCATAGTCCTTAGTCCACAAAGCAAACAAGGGAAGATTGATAGCAGACTGGATGGAACCCACAGGCATGGACTGGAGATGTCATCCAGAGGCTGAATTCAATCAATCGCTGTTTCTTTCCTTCTCTCCTCTCTCTCTTTCTCCCCTCCCCCACCCCACCTTCCCTCCATCCCTCTCTCTTGAGGAAGCAGAAATCTTTCAAGGTTTCCTGACTAACTAATTGTATCCCATCCAAGATAATCTATCTTTAAGGTGTACTGTTTAATTATATCTACACAGTACCTAAAACTTTGATTAAAACTTTGGGGACTATAGATCAGCCTAGTGATGAAGTTGAAAAACATTTAATGATGACGTTGAAAAGCATTTCAGAGAAAAATTTTTAAAAATCTGATAGAGTTTCATAGTTCGGAAAACAGGTATGCAAAATAAGGAGCCTGGAGGTCCACAGATATTTTAAATTTGGCCATATTTTCACAGTACATAGGAGTCATGAAGATTACTATGGCTATGTCTGAACTTCTTTTCCTTAATATGTTCTGCACTTCATACAGGGTATTTTGCTAAGTGCACAGCAGGGGATACTAAAGAGGAAGTCTGTAATGGTTAGTGTTACATAGGTGATACCTTTTACGGAGCAATGTGAATAAAAGACATACAAATGTACATACACATCTTTTGAATACAAAACACAAGAAAATATCTTTTAGTCTTCTATAACACCCTTACCTTCATCTTCTCCCAATTTCCCCTATCAAATTTAGTCCAAAAGGGCCTAGAGAATTTTAGAGCTCTACTCTATTTTCCATATTCATAAGAAACATGCAAGAGCAAGCAGGAACAGATGGTTTTTTTTTTTTTTTCTCAAGGAAGGACCAAAATGCATAAAATTTTAGTCTATGATGCTAATTTTTCAGGTATATGAGCCTTAGTTGACAGTGTTCATTGTTATTATCACATAGCTAGGTCTCTGCTTTTCCTATTACTGAGAGCAATGAGGGAGGATTCAGCCTTAAACATCACCTTGGTCTCAGTTTGACAGAGAGTGCATTGCAAAGAGAGATTCCAGGAAATAGATAGGCTTATTCTTAGCAAAGTTTTTTAGACTGCTCCTCTTTCCTTTTAATTGTATTTTTGCTTTTGAAAGTAGCATCCATCTTTACTAAAGTTCAGAAATGCTCTCAATATGCATCTCTTGCATAAATGAGGACCTGAAAAGTAAACAGTTATTCAAAATAGATTGCCTACTTTGTGTGAATTCAATTATTTTCCATAATAATGAAAATAATAGTCAACAAAACTACTCTCCTCAATAAACCCCATTTTGGTAGATTTGGTCTGTGATTTTTGTCCTAATTTTGTTGACTGAGTTCCCAAAATACATTTCTGGATCCATCCAATTTCACCCATGTGACTGTGTACTTGGATATGTTTGGTTGGTCTCTACTCAAATTAGAGGGATGATTAGAAACTCAAGAGTATTCAATAAGGAAGAAGAAAATAGCATAATACTGACTAGGGGCCCCTGGATGGCTCAGTCAGTAAGCAGTTGCTTTCGGCTCAGGTCATGATATCGGGGTCCTCAGGATTGTAAGATTGAGCCCCACATCAGGCTCTGTGCTCAGGAGGGCGTCTGCTTGAGATTCTCTCTTACCCTCTCCCTGTGCCCCCTCCCCCATCCCTCTCTCTCTTTAAAATAAATAAATATTTAAAACAATAAAGACAAGACTTCAAAATGTAGCAGAATATAAAAGTCATAAAAAAGAAACAAAAAATATAGAACTTAAAGACACCATAATCAAAGCCAAGATCAAAGTGTATAGTTCTAATAGATGACTAAACATGACTAAAGAGAGAATCAATAAACTGGAAGATAATATCAGGGAAAAAAAATGTCCACACGACTAAAGAGAGAATCAATAAACTGGAAGATAGTATCAGGGGAAAAAATGTCCAAACTGAACCCCAGAGAGATGAAAGGGTGGATAATACAGAAGACAAATTAAGGGATTGGGGCATTTTGACTGAAGATCTGTAGGCAGTGAGGGGTTCCGCTATGTGAATATATGGAAGAAGGATTTTCCAAGCAGAAGGAAGAGCAAATGAAAATTCCCTGAGTTAATACTCAGGGGAAAACCATGAAACCATTAGCCTGGGTGAGTTTGGTGTTGGGGTGTTTACATATTGAAATATGATTGAGAAAGTGGAGTCCTGTATATGTCCAATACAAGAGAGTCAGGGAAATGAGGAGTTACAGAAGGAAAGGACACAGAGAAAGGAGACAGAGAAGTAAAAGCCAAATAAGTAAAATAATAACCAAGAGATTTTCATGTCCTGAAACCATGTAAGAAAGGTTTAAAGAGAAGGGAATGTCAAACACTGATGTGTCAAGGGAGAGAAGAAGCTTTAGATGTGACCACTGGCTTCAGGAAAGTGGAGGTGATTTGTGGTGGTGATAAGGGCTGTTTGACAGGTATGAAAGCCCTCTGGGAGGTTTTCAAGGGAGAATGAGAGAAGAGCACACAGCTACTGAAGATACATTTTTGTGGTATTTTACTATGAAGGACAGGAGAGAATTGTGTGGTAGCTGAAGGTAATAATGTGGCCAATAGATTTTTAAGCTGATATAAATACAATTGAGTATATATTCTTATGGGAAAAATCCAGTAGAGGGGGAAAATTAATCTATTTTAAAAAGGGAGGAGAGCCTGGGTGACTCGGTTAAGCGTCTGCCTTCAGCTCAGGTCATGATCCCAGGGTCCTGGGAATGAGCCCCATGTTTTGGCTCCCAGTTCATCAGGGAGTCTGCTTCTCCATCTCCTTCTGCCCCCACCCCTGCTCTCGCTTTGCTCGCTCTATCTCTCAAATAAATAAAAAATATCTTTAAAAAAAGAAAAAGGGAAAATTGCTTAAGTCCTTAGTAATTGAAAGGGGATAGAATCAAGGACACAGATGGGTGTGTTGGCTTTGCTAGAAGCACAGAGAGTGAATCCATATTATCAGGAGAAAACATAAATTATATTAGCATAATTGCAAGCAAGTGGGTAGACAATGTTGTTGTTACGGGGTTTATGGAGGTTGTACTCTGACTGTTCCATTGTCTCAGTGAAATAGAAAGCTAAGTAATCAGTGGATGAAAAAGATGGGGGGAGGGAGTTTTGGAGATTTAAAGAGAGAGGACAGACCAGGGAGTAGTCTTCTTGGCATGTGTGAGTCTGAATGAACCAGGAAAACATTGTGTAATTGCCAGGGACATTGAAGACTGAATTGAAAACCTGAATTTAATAAGAACAGTCAGTTAATTGTGTTTCCTTTTGTCACATTCAGCCACACAGTTTTTGGTGTAGATGCAGAGTGGGTGGAGTTAGATTTAATTGGAGTTGAGGGTTAGCCAAACAAAGATAAAACTAGGAATAGGATAAGAGAGGTGAGGTGGGGATGCAAGAAAATGCTTATTATAATTGGACTTTAAGCTTCCTAAGGGAAGAAGTGGATCAATGAAGGGAGTGAGGAAGTGCAAAATCAAGTGTATAAATTCTAACTTCTGGTGGGACTTATTTATTTATATCAGAACAAGGGGAAAGCTCTGGAGTGGAATCTGATGGTGACTAAAAGCAAGATGCTCTTGCAGGTACTGATGATGACAAGGTCTAAAACATGATTTGGAGTTGAGAGGTTGAAGAATGGGGAAGAACAGGATCATTGAAGGAGAGCTTACATGCGAGAGAGGCCATGGAGTATTGGAAGGGTCATACATGTTATGTGTACATCACCAAGAATGACCACAGGAGTAGTGTTGCAATAAGATGGTAAATTTCAGTTAGTGCAGTTCACTGAAATTCATTTTTAATGGACAATACAGGATTTATCATTATTTTATTTATCATTATATAACTGCATTGTATTTCATTTAGTCTAAACCTTTAAATACAATGAAAGGAAAGGGAAGGGAAGGGGTCATAATTAAGATGGTAGCCTGAAGGCAGTATGTTTTACCAAATCTGTTTACCAGTAGATGATGTATTTCCACTTACTGGAGTTGTCTAAAAAATGTAAAAAATTAGAAAATACAGTATTTAAAAAACAGTTAAAATAATAATAGTAGCTATTATTTGCAAAGATCTTCATTACATGTTTACAATAAACTTATGAGGTAAATATTGTTATTACTTCATTGTTGGGAAACTGAGGTACAAGGAGTTTAAATGATTACTCAAGGTTAAAGAGCTAATAAGTAAAAGAGCAGGGGTCTTAACTCAGACAGACTGACTCCTGAGATCTTACTCTGTACCACATGACCAGTATAAAGTGCATATTAATAGACTTTACACAGACTATTATTCTCCTAGTGTGCTTTTCCATTTCAAATTTCTTTGACTTTTCAAATTCATTACATTCTTTCAAATGGTATCCTTTATTTGTCTGTCCTTAAATGAAATCATTTTATAGGATATATTATCAATTATGAAGGTGATGAATTGCTGCATTACTTTTCAAAGAGCTGTTTCAGCAAGCTGTCAAGTATAAAATTTCTTCAAAAAGCACTAAGGTCACGATTTGTCTTGTCACAGCCCTAACAAGGACTCTTCCTTTGCTAGTGATGCAATTAGTTGTCAGTTCTCATCAAATGTTGTTGCTTCATAATTAATTCAAGACAAATATTGAGTTGCATGGAAGCTCATTTTAAACAGAATTCCAAGGGTCTTTTGAGACTTATTAATTGAAGCATAGGTGGGCAAAACTGTTATGTACTAGGTATTCCTCAACATATTTAAGTATCGTTCATGAAGAATACTATATTAGATGAAGTATTATAAAAATCTGTTTAATTAAAACCAAATATGCTTACCAATATACTTGGAAGTATATTAAGAAGTAAGCACAGGGGCACCTGGGTGGCTCAGGCGGTTAAGCGTCTGCCTTTGGCTCAGGTCATGATCCCAGGATCCTGGGATCGAGCCCCATGTCGGGCTCTCTGCTTGGTGGGCGCCTGCTTCTCCTCCCTGCCATTCCCCTTGCTTGTACTCTCTCTATCAAACAAATAAATAAAAATCTTAAAAAAAAAAAAAAGTAAGCACAAACTTAAAGTACCCACATATTATCATAGATTTTGTATTTGCTCTTTCCTGTGTATAAATTTCTTCCTGGTATTCTTTTTTTTTTTTTTCATGTCTGCCTCCTTCTCATCATTTAGATATAACATTTAGTTCTCATTCTTAGGAAGACTTTCTTACCTCCTTACCTAAAATAGCATTCCTTTCTCCCATTATACTTTAGTACAGGACTCTGTTTATTCCATTCATTATGTGCTGTTTCATTCATTATGGCCTGAATGTTTGTGTTCCTCCCAAATTCATATGTTGAAATCCTAACCCTCAATATGAGAGTATTAGGAGGTGGGGCTTTTGGAAGATGATTAGATTGTGGGGGAAGGGCCCTCATGGGTGAGAGGAATGCCCTTAGAAGGAGAGATCCCAGAGAACTCCCTCACCTTTTCCACAATGAACCAGGGAGTGGAAGCAGGCTCTCACCAGACACTGAGTTTGTCAGTCCTTGAACACAGACTTCCCAGCCTCCAGAACTGTAGGAAATAAATGTTTGTTGGTTAGGCCACCCAGACTATGTTATTTTTGTTATAGGAGCCTGAACATACATGTACAACCAAAAATTATATTTATTCTTTTAAATTCTTCCCGGGCCCCACTGAAAGAAAGGATTAAAAGGTATCATTGATCTCACTGATATGAGGAATTCTTAATCTCGGGAAACAAACTGAGGGTTGCTGGAGTGGTGGGGGGTGGGAGGGATGGGGTGGCTGAGTGATAGACATTGGGGAGGGTATGTGCTATGGTGAGAGCTGTGAATTGTGTAAGACTGTTGAATCACAGACCTGTACCTCTGAAACAAATAATACATTATATGTTAAAAAAGAAGAAGATAGTAGGAAGGGAGAAATGAAGGGGGGTAAATCAGAGGAGGAGATGAACTATGAGAGATGATGGACTCTGAGAAACAAACTGAGGGTTCTAGAGGGGAGGAGGGTGGGGGGATAGGTTAGCCTGGTGATGGGTATTAAGTAGGGCATGTATTGCATGGAGTACTGGGTGTTATACACAAACAATGAATCATGAAACACTACATCAAAAACTAACAATGTAATGTATGGTGATTAACATAACATAGTAAAATAAAAAAAAAAGAAGGTATCATTGAGCATCGTAGTTAAAAGTCCTCAAGAGTGCTTGGCACAGAGTAGGCATTTCAGAAATTGTGAACAAGCCATGGTCTGCTGCATATTCCTATAAAATCATTTAAAAAACAACCACTCCCTGTTTTTTTTTTTTTTTAAGATTTTATTTATTTATTTGACAGAGAGAGACACAGCCAGAGAGGGAACACAAGCAGGGGGAGTGGGAGAGGGAGAAGCAGGCTTCCCGCTGAGCAGGGAGCCTGATGTGGGACTCAATCCCAGGACCCTGGGATCATGACCTGAGCCGAAGGCAGTCGCTTAACCGACTGAGCCACCCAGGCGCCCCCACTCCCTGTTTTTAAAGTCTTTTCCAAACAAAAATCTTTTACAAAATTTTAAGAAATGGCCAGTAGGAAACTCATTTTGGGTTCAGTCAGTATTGCTTTGTGAAATCTCCTGTTTGAAAATATCCCACACAGTTTAAAGAAAAATATTTTCTTTTTATCAATTTATATATTCTGACTGCATTCTTCTTCTTGTTTTTAATATGCTTAGCTAAGCCTGAAAAATAGGCAAAGACAAATGCAGATCCAGTTTTGTGAGCACTGAAGCTTATATCAATTCAGGGGTAAGTAGACTCTTTATAAAAAAGAATAGAAAAATTATAAATGCAAAACTAGTAATAAAATGAATAGATTGTAAAGGTATATAGCAACAAATTAAAATTAAAAGCTAGCAAATATTAAACATCATCAAACTGAGAACAATGTACTTTTGTTAATTAATCCCTGGCACATTTCTGTAACACTTTTCTTCTAATTGTTTTGGTTGAATATTCCTTGAATGACTCTTCATTTGACAATTTTTAAATGTTTTCTACAGAGAGAATAGAAAGGTAATTAAATATTTACTCTAGAAGATTTTAGGAAGTTTTTGTTATTATTTATAATTTCTATTTCTCATTATTTATAAATTCAAGTATATTCTAGAATTTTTGTCAAATCTGAGAAAACTCCTATGAGTGTCTTTTGCATGTAAGCTGTAGAACTTCAAGACACTTCATATTTTCCTCTATAGTACCTATCCTTGAGCACTGTTTGAATTGATAAAAACCATTAACCCATTTGTCACTGCTGTCCTGGTTTAGTGTTATATTGTGATTTTTATGTTATCCTGGTCCATATTAGTATTTCATGTCACAGCGGCAAGAAATTTAAATATTTTTCCAACATGGTCATATGATTTATGCCACTTCATTAATTGGACTATCAAACAATACAAAAGCCTATTAATTTCTCGTGTTCAAAACTTATCTCTTCCTTTCCATGAGTTACTACTTTTGGTGTGATCTGAAATCATTTTTCATTACAATTAGCTCCTCCATGTCAGAATTATTTCAATTTATTATTGTTGTTTTGCACTGCATTAATTTATCTACATTTTCTCTCGTCTTTTCTAAGTAAATTTAATATTCATGTGTATTTTCAATTCAGGAGTTTGTAGTTTCTTACTTATTTTATTGAAACTTTCCCCATGAGGTTTGTTCAAATTGTAGGTTTCTCAGACTATTTACCTTTTCACAATGCTGGGTCCACTCCAGTGCAACTCCAAATAAGGAAGGATATTGTAGAGGAAAATCATAATGCAAAGAGGAAGCAATTTTAACTAATTTTGGTTAAAGTACATAATTTTTATTTTTTAGTTAAGCAAAATGTATATGACCACGTGAATACATTGACAGGGCCTCTTTGAGGGCGTTGGAAGTGAAAGGCCTGTGGCTTAGGAGCTTCATCACCTCCATGGTCTGTCTATCTCTGGTTAAAAGTAAAACTAAGAATATCATCTCCCTCAGTAAGTGTGTTTGATAAATAAGTGTTGGCTATTCTGATTTTTCCTATTCTGTTTTTCCTGGATAAAGCCTCCCTTTCTGCTTGTCACATTGTTTTTGCTTTAAAGTAATTTATTTAAGTTAATAAAATCAATTAAGGTCATAACAGGTACTAGAAACATAGTAACCATTTTCTTTTACAAAATGATTTTCACTATCTGTTCTAATTTGTTATGTGCAAAAGCTCTCCTTATTAAAATTATTTCTGTGATCCATATGCTATGAAGAATCTAACCATTTGAATTTGTAGCTAAACACCAAAGACAGTTAAGCTAGGAAGAATCTGGACGGTGGTGATGAGAAGAGGGCCATCCAGATAGAACTGTTATTGATACCAGAGCACCAGCTAGAGCTGCCCCAGTCCAGCCCCAATGACAGTGTGGGGACTCTCCCCCTCCTCCATATGCACATGCACATATAGCAGTGTTTTAGACTCCCAGCCCCACCGCTTCACCCTTTTCCAAACGTAGGACTTACAGGTATGCTGAGCACTGAACTGTGGTCCAGTCAGGGTATTCAGACTCTTTTGAGCCAAACCCCATTGGACAGACAACTGGGGAGACAAAGATGGAGATAAAAGTCATAGGTCTTAAGTGCAATGGTGGGAAGATCTCATATACATGAAAGCTGAAGTTGGCCCAGCTGTCCAGAGGGCTTAGTGTTCTGGGACCTCATTCAATGCCCAGGACATCTCTTGATCCACTAACCCATTGTTTCCCCGGCAACCTCTCCCTCACCCACCCCTTTCCTGATCTGACTTATGATTCCTAACTTGAAACTTTTTCATCCATACACAAAGCAGGGAAGTGGGGAGGATGCTAATGACCCTATATTTAACAATGGACCTTGAAGGCCTAGAGACCAAAATCATTAGTGACTAAAAACCTGGATCCTCTAAAATAACAACAACAACAACAAAAAAAACTGAATCCTCTTTCCTTGAGAGAAAGGAGGTCTCTGCCTTTAAAAACAATTTATGAGCAAGAGGAAACGATTCCATTCATTTTGGCGTTGGGGGCACCACAGACCATGGAGAAGGCTGAATTCTTTCAAAGATAGAAATAAAAGACTAATGGAAGAGAGTTGTTTCTATATTAACTGAGACTGAATGTTCTTATATAGTTATCCATTATGTATAAATATATATAAATATTACATATGTATGTATAATATTTTATGTATAAATAAATATATGTATATGTGTGTGTTTATGAGTTCCAGGTACTAAAAGTGAATTATACACATCATATTTGAGACCAGAATTAAGTAGAATATGATTCTTGCTTTCCAGTAGTTAATGTACCAGTGGAGACATAAATGTAAACAGAAGAAAGTCCAAATTCCAAAAAAGAATAATCAGTAATATCCAATGTCACAAAGATGTCAAATAAATAGGACTTAAAATTACCTAAGAAGTTCCAAATTGGAAGGTCAATAGGATTTCCCTGTATGATGGTGTGACTAAATCCACTGGGCAGTGGATAGAAAACTTAATGGGGAGGTGAGATTTTGGAGACAGGAATTATATCCTAATACTCTGAGGAAGCAAACTTCTGAGAGGAAAGAAAAGAATAGAGCTAGCACTGGGATGGGAAAACAATGAATGTCTGAGGGAGAGCTTATGAAGTTTAGAGTTGTTGAACCAAGAGGGAAAGATAAATTAGAGATAAACATAAAGATTACAATTAATGGAACAAAGTGACAAGCAGTAAGTGGACTGGATCCAGAAAACAATGAGGGGATTAGCTTTAGATAGGGGATGAGGTGCTCTTCCTCTGGGAAAAAGAAAGAGGTGTGGCTGGGCTGTGGTGCAGGCAAAGTATCCGGACACAGAGAAGGGCTTCAGACAAGAGGCTTGCGTTGTTTATGTGGGGGAAGTCACTTTACTTCTTCTGCTATGACCCTCACCTCTCACGTGGGTTACTGCAATGGTCTCACAATCATTTTACCTGATTGAACCTCACCCGCCTTCCCTCTTTTTTCAATGCTGTATCCAGAGTGTTGTTACCATTAAGCCTCCTCACGTTACCCCTCTGGATAAAATTCTCCAAATACTTGACATTAAAGCCAAAGTCTATACAGTGACCTATTTGATCTGCCTGTGTTCTGCCCTCTGCCCACCCCCTCACTCCCAAACTCTCTGAGCCACCTACTCTCTGCCCTGGGCTTTGTGGCTCCAGCCACAGTGGCCTTTCTTGAAGCCACCAAGTGATCTCCACTACTACCCAGAATTCTGCCCTTAATGTTCCCTCTCCCTGGAAGACTCTTCCCCAAGAATCACAGCTCAACTTCTTCACTCCTTCAGATGCCATGTCTCACAGGCCTTGTCAGAGCACTATTTCTAAAAAATCTAAGGCATTCCTCCATTGATGTTTTCTATCCCCATTGCCTGAGTCATATGTTCAGTTTAGACTAGCCACTCCAATTTATAACATACTGTCTATCTTCCTAATGTGCCTTGTTTTTTCTCTGATGCCACCATGAAGGTAGGGATTTTTACCCTTTGTTCACTGCTCCATTCTCAGCTCCTAAATTGATGACTGGCCTAGTAGACATTCAAAGCCTATTTGTTGTATAAATTGTGATATGTAATGGAGGGCTTGAGCTCCTTGGGGACAAGTTAAAGGCTAGCCAAGAAGTAGTGATGGCCATCTTAAGCTAGAAATGGATATTTTTAGGTTAGAAATATATATATATATATATATATATAATATATATGTTATATATTATATATATATTTATGATTTCTTTCACCAAGTTCAATATTCAGGAGCTAATAGTGAAGGACATACATACCTTGACAAATGTAAATCAGAACTGCTCAACAGAAATATAATGCAAACCATATATCTAATGTTCTTTTTCTCTGGCCTTATTGAAGTATGATTGACAAAAACTATATATATTTAAGGTGTACAATGTGATGACTTGATACACGTATACATTGTGAATTGATTACCACAACCAAATTAAGTAATGAGATTTTACATTCTTTTTTCGTACTAAGTCAATGAACTCTGGTGTGTATTTCACACATCTAGTATATTTCAATTTAAATTAATCACATTTCATGTGCTCAATAGACAATATGGCTAGTGGTTGCCATATCAGACCGTGAATATCTTGTTAAATATAGATCTGGTCATAGCTTGGTTCTAATTGGAAGATATGATATGGAGATAATTGAGTGTAACAATAAGACAGTTGTTGAAATTATATAACATAAAGCCCATTGCATCCATAGGAGAAAAGGTGGAAGATAAAAGGATTATGAATAGAATTTTGAATTGTGTCAAAGCACAAAATCAATGGGATTAAAACATAGGAGTTTTTCATAAGAGATCCTTAACTACAGAGAACAAAGTGAGGGTTGCTGGAGGGGAAGTGGGTTGGGGGATGGGGTAATTGGTGGATGGGTATTAAGGAGGCCCTTGATGTCATGAGCACTGGGTGTTATATGCAACTGATGAATCAATAAATTCTACCCCAAAACTGAAAAAAAAAAAAAAAAACATAGGAGTTTTTGATCAGAGATTATCTGAAGCATGAGTTGGAAAGAGAAGTTGTTATGGACAGAAAGTACAACTGGGTAGCAACAGTGGGACAGGAAAATGAGAGGTGTTGTCACGAGCAAGAAGACTATTGCCAAAGTCCTCAAAGAAGGTAGGGGATTTGATGACAGTAGCAGGGTCCAAAGGATGACTGCTGGAATCCATGACACTCAAAAGAGAAGACTTCAGGATGGGATGAAATGATTAATCTTTTACAAGTGTTAATGTGGGTTCTAGAGATGAGTAAGAAGATTCATCAGTATGACAAGGGAGAATGAAGAGAAAGAGGGCAAGTGTAACAATGGGGACAATATTAGAGTAGAATAGAAGGCAGCTGGAACAATCAGGGTAAGTCCTTGTTTACCAAAGGGTAAAGCATATCTGTTGTTAAATTAGAAGATGGGGCTAACTGTGAAGGAGAATATTTCCTCAAATAAACTGGCATTGCCACCCTACCTTAATCTTTTAACATCGTACCGTTCTTCCCAAGAGTAGAGTGAGTCTTGGATAGCCAAGATGAACTACTTAAGTCTGACAAGCTTATCAAGACAATGCTTTCCTAGAATTCACAGTATTATTTATTATACTTGATGTCACTTTTCATATTACCTATTTCAGAAGCCTCTTTAAAGGGATAAAGGAGAAAATAAAGGAGACCCCAGCTGAATCATGGGCCTCAGAACAGCACATCTGAGGCTTTATAAGAGAATATTAATTTTTAAAACTTCTTAAATTTTTAAAAAAGAAAGGAGAAAAATCAGCATTTAGGTTGGAATATTTTGTTTATTTTGCCTAACAAAGACTGAACTAGTTGCAAAAATAATCTTAAATTATTCATTCAACTTGGTCATTATTCAATATTTATTCAACAAACTTTACTGTATTTTAGCTGGTTCTCAGACACAATACAAGGTTCTTTAGACAGTGGTAAAAAAGATGAAATTTCTCATGAAGAGTTTCAAGTTAAAGCAGGACACTGACAATTAAACTAGGGAATTAAAATAGAGTGTGGAGGAACCTTCCAGGGCCTCCCAACCCTAACTTATGTCTGGGAGATTGGTAGAAGTAGAACATCATCCCAGCCAACCTACTGCCGTTCCCCAAGTAACCGAGACTCAACAGTGTTGACTGAATATGAGAACAGAGAACCATGTGACACATCGATACAGCAAAATTGCCTAATGTTCCCTTCCAACAGGTTTTATTTTTTTTTCTAAAAAATTCTCTTCCCATAGTAATCATCACATCCTTCCCTCTCAAAAAGTCCAGAGTCTCTCCTCTTTCCTCCATATACATTCTCAAAATCCAGTAATGCTCACATTCCTCTCTGTAAGGCAATTAGAAGCTAAGAGAAGTAGTTCTCAAACTTGGCTGCACATTTGAATCACCCGGGGAACTTTTAAAATATCCTTTGCCCAAGACACACCCCCAGACCAATCAAATCAGAACCACAGGGTGGGTGGCGTTCAGGCTTCAGTTTTGTTTGTTTTTCCAGCTTCCCAGGTGCTTGCAATGTGGAGGCAAGGTTGAGAGCTACCGCCAGGGCGCATTCAACAACCCTAACCTGCTCCTAATTCAAACCGTGATTTCTTGTGCCTCAAGCAGGACGTCTATAAAGAGCTTAAATTCATGGCTCCTCCAGGGCAATCTAGGTCAAACATGATGGTGTTCTGCATGCAAGTAAGTAAAGAAGACAGTCTTAACAGATTTGGGACTAGATGGAATCAAAGTTGGTCCTGTGGTTTCTGGTCTGGGCAGGCAGTGGAGAATGTAAGTGTAGCTAATTACAAATAATCTGTATTACATGTAATTATATCTGTATGTTTGTAATAACTAAAGGTCATTGGAGTATTTAACATGGATGCAGCCAGGCGGTTTTAAAAATTTAGTTTTGTGGGATTTTTTAATAAATGCAATTAATTATATTATTTTTGAAATGAAAGCAATCAAAGTCCACATGATGCTAAGAGAGGATCATCAACTCTAACTGAGAAGTTTTCTAAATGATGATATTCAAATTAAGAGACTATTACATAGCAACATACTCTATTTGGGGAGAGATTAAGAGTAGACCATGGAATAGAGAAGTCTTGTTCTTTCTTAAAAGCTGCCTCTGTCTTGAAATAGACTCCACATTCTTCTCACCATTGAATCTTCGAATCTCAGTAGTGTTCTGAAAAGAATAATGTTTTTCTCCAAGCATATTTATGTGGGAGTTTTAGACAAAAGGGAAATAAAAGTAATTATTATTTTATAATTGAAGAGGCTTGAATGAGTACTTCCACCCTTGCATCAGTGTCTCACCAGAATTCAGGAACACAAAACATTTTCCTCAAATGTCCTCACCACTATAATTTTATGTACTTTTCTTTATAATTCCCCAAGATGTCTTAGAATTTCCACCATTTTTTACATACCCTTTATGCTATTCTTACCAGTAGAGTTGTAAAATAAAGGCATTCTTAAGCTTCTATCCGTTGAGGATTTCCTCATCTGGGGCATAAATACAGTGCTGTGGGTTTGGCTTTAACAAACAATGCATGTGTCATAACTTATAATTCTTTCTTGGCTTTGGTTTGACATAAAAATAGAGGAAAAGGCACACTCAGAGTTCTTTTACCTTTTGTACCAGGCGTGCAATGTTCTCCAAGAAGACAAATGACTGGATTACATTTTGGTTATTAAAGTGAGGTTTATTATGCTGTTCAACAAAAGTGCATTTAATAGCATTTTCATTATATTCAAATCATTTCCAGAGTTACACACTTAAAAAGTAAATGAAGTGTAGTTCTGTAGAGAATTACTCCTGTGTGAATTCAGGCAGAGTAGGAATAGTATATTATTCTTAATGGAAAATCCCAAATACATATTTGAGCTATAAATACATGTAAAGATGAATGATAGTTTTCCAAGCATATTTTACTGTGAAGTTAAAGGTGGTTAAGGCAAAAATTCTTAAAGAAGTTTTAAAATTTCTTATGGAAAATGGGCACATGCTGTTCAATCTCTGCAGCCTTATTGCAGTCCATCCCTCAAGTGGCAACCTTTACCCCATGGAACACCTGATTTTTGTGTGTCTTGATGTCCATGTGCTGAGTAATCATATTTCTCCTGCTTCCCTTGGAAGACATGAGTCCTTCCTGCTACCAGAAAGTGCCCCAAGTACATTTGCACACATAATTTTTTCTCTTACTACTTGTCCTTATTCTTTTGGAGTAGGTGAAATCTTTTTAAATAACTATGCCCTAACAAGCTTGGTAACCAAACAATGTACAGAATAGAGAGAGATAATGAGAAAGAAAAGTAATTATATTTGTTTTACTGCTTGCATAAAATAAATTTGATATTTATCATTTAAAGGTGATAATGATATGAAAGGGGAGTTGTGTATCCTGAAATAAAGGAATGATCAAAAGTTAATCTAAAATTAGCAAATTGCTTATAATCTTCCAATTCTTTTTTTTTTTTAATTTTTTTTACATGTTTTATTTATTTATTCATGAGAGTCAGAGAGAGAGAGAGAGAGAGAGAGAGGCAGAGGCAGAGGGAGAAGCAGGCTCCCCGCCTAGCAGGGAGCCCGATGCGGGACTCGATCCCAGGACCCTAGGATCATGACCTGAGCGGAAGGCAGACACTTAACCATCTGAGCCAACCAGGCGCCCCTATAATCTTCCAATTCTTATAATTTAAAGATCACTTCATAATTAAAAGGACTAATAACTTTTTACTCTATTATTTATTTATTTATTTATTTATTTTTTAAAGATTTTATTTATTTGACAGAGAGAGACACAGCAAAGAGAGGGAACACAAGCAGGGGGAGTGGGAGAGGGAGAAGCAGGCTCCCCGCCCAGCAGGAAGCCCGATGCGGGGCTCGATCCCAGGACCCCGGGGTCATGACCCGAGCCGAAGGCAGATGCTTAACCGACTGAGCCACCCAGGCGCCCCTTTCTACTCTCTTATTTAATACCCACTGACAGAGTGTGTTGCTCTATAATAGCTGTCAGTGCCTTCTGCTTTGAATTATAGCTGCACATTTGTAAGTAAATGTAAATTTATGGAATTATTTGATAATTTCAGTTTTTTCTCCATTCTAGCCTCCTGCATTAGACATGTAAATCTGTATTGATTTATAATCTGAAATAAATTAGGTCAGACTAAATAGAAGTAAGGTTGTTGGTCAGAAAACAAGCTAAAACAAATATTGAAAACATGACCCACAACACTATTCTTTATATCAACAATGCCCTCTACCACCAGCTGTTTATAACTGTGAAACTGGGAAGACTTGAAAATGTGTTTTCAGAAGCTGAGTCTCTTAAGAAATCTCATTGTATTTTTTTTTTTATTATTTTGAAAAGAGACTCTATTATAGAATTGAGCCTGGTGTATTTTGTGGTAAACACATATTTGGTCAAAGAACAACATTTATAATAAAGTAGTACCTAAGTGTTGGAATCCAATACTTAATAAACCCATTGGAATTAAATTATATTTAAAGGTTTTCAGTAGAAAAATCAACAAATACATCATTGAAATTAACTTCAGCTTTATGTTATTTTTTTCTTTAATTCTTAAACCAATTTTAAAAATTTAATCAAATGTACATATAAAAATTATATTCGTGGTATGAATTTTAAGTGATTGTAACTTAGGCCTACTTAAAAATATATCTTTATCTTAATATTCTTTAATTTTGTCAGTGCTATTTATTACTCTATTTTTTTATCCTTACAATTTCTTATACAGCAGTTTGGTTGTATATAATTTGAACAATATGAGCAGCTATAAATTCAAATTAACAATCATTCTAGGGATGCCTGGGTGGCTCAGTTGGTTAAGCGTCTGCCTTTGGCTCAGGTCGTGATCCCAGGGTCCTAGGATGGAGCCCCGCATCAGGCTCCCCACTCAGCGGGTGGTTGGCTTCTCCCTCTCCCTCTGCCTCCTCCCTCCTGCTCATGCTCTGTCTTTGTCTCTCTCTTTCTCAAATAAATAAATAAAATCTTTAAAAAAACAACAACAACAATCATTCTAACCTAGTGAAAAACACTGAGGAACTTTAACTTCTTTAAAAAGAAATTTTAGTTTTATAGTAAAAATATCAATATAATTTTGATAACAGATCATTTTGGATAACATTATTAACATATTAGGTTTTAAGATTAGTATTTTGTTTATTTCTGAGGAGAGTGATACTGATAATACTGAAGACATCCCCAGATTCAAAAATGCTGAAATAGGAAGGTCTCATATGTGTTCATCTTATAATATTACAAATTTAGAAATTATTCTTTATGATTAATTAGAGGGGTGCCTGGGTGGCTCAGTGGGTTAAGCATCTGACTCTTGGTTTTGGATCAGGTCATGATCTCAGGGTCATGGGATTCAGCCCCACCTTGGGCTCCCCACTGGGCATGGAGTCTGCTTGGGATTCTCTCTCTGCTCCCTTCCCCCTCAAATAAATAAATAAAATCTTTAAAGAAAGTTTAGTTAGAAACAATAAGAACTAAAGTTTTGAGTCCAGTCCCAATGGTTTCAGTGGAAAATACACTGAGAAATACCTTTCTAGAAAAGATGTTCTATTGCGGTCCTTTTAAAAAGTCAGTCACTAAATCTCTTATATTTCTTATGACATTAAAATTTTATTTTATATAAAATGGAGCTATATCAAATTTCTATTGCATATATAGCAGTAGCTAAAAGGAAAAAAATAAAATCATTAAAACAATAATTTATCCAAATACCTTGTAAATTTTTAAAAAAGGTTCACTATTAAAAAGGTGTGGCGGGGTACCTGTGTGGCTCAGTTGGTTAAGCGTCTGCCTTTGGCTTGGGTCATGATCCCAGAGTCCTGGGATTAAGCCCCACGTTGGGTTCCCTGCTCAGTGGGGAGTTTACTTCTTGTTCCCTCTCTGCTCTCCCCCTGCTTGTGCTCTCTCTCTCGCTCTCTTTCAAATAAATAAAGTCTAAATAAGTAAATAAATAAATAAGTAAATAATAAAAAATAAAAAAAAATGTGGCATACAAATGAAACTGATATTATACTATATGATAACTGGAATACAAATAAAACCTGAAAAAATTTAAAAAAAGATGTGGCAGCATATTAATACAAGGTAAATGTAATTACTGAAATTACTTAGTGTGCAACAGTAGGTGTATCTGAATTTTGAAAACATTGTATTCTTCTGATTGTCTTGTTCAAAGAAACTCAGCATTGAAATCAGGAAATCAATGTTGAATTTTCCATCTCCATTCTCCCAGTGCCCAGTTTATTCAGTGGAACAAATATGGTACTTTTAAAAAGTGCGGCAACACTCCTAATTCACCAGCATTTAATAACATCAATTGTGAAGTGCAGTGCACCATTCCCTAGTGGTGTGAAAAAGTTAACGCTCTTTAAAAAAGTCCCGAACACTCATGGGAGGAATTTATGTACTTGGAAAATCGAGTTGAGTAAGATTTTAGTTACAGCATTTTATTGAGCTATGGCTTTTTGGGTTTAATAACTGCAAGAACTAGAAAATAGGGGTCAGTTTTTCAAGGTATCTCATTTAATGTTAAAAACCATGTACAGAACTATGGATCTTTGTATCATTTCATACTGTGCGCTGTGGGAGATGGAGTCCAATTTAGTTTCAGTGGAGTCAGTTGAAACTTCCCATGGAAAAATCTTCAACCTGGTAATATGAAAGACTGAACAATTAACTCTCAAGTAAATATATATATATATATATATATATATATATATATATATATATATTTCTGAATCATTCTCTAATTGGAAGGCATGTGAGGCTCAGTAATAGTGTAAGTAAAAATTAAACTCGATTTTTTTTTCTTTCTTTTCCTCTATTGGCCTTGTAATCCCCACCCCCCACCCCAGTTTCTGTTTTAAGATCCATCTTCTCTAGCAAGGATCCCACAAGCAAGAACTAGTCTAGTGTATTAATAGATGAAATGAATCAAGCTTCTTTTCACTAAACCAGAATGTGTGGCCATCCATCTATATCTACTTTATTGTTCAAATTAGTGTCCCTGGAAATTTAAAGCACCTAATATACTTGGCAAAGATCGTCTTAATCGTTACACTTCCATCATGGTTATCAGTGACCAAGATGGCCTAATGTTTCCTTGAGCTTGACTAAACTTTAGACAGGTTTCTTCCTGACTATAGGCCCCGACCTCCTTAAAACTTTTACTTTAGAAAACATGTGATTGTAAATTCTTTCTCTGCCCTTTTGAGAAGTAAATCTTCTACAACCTGGGAGTTATCCCTTTGAAATGTAATCATCTAAGAAGATAATGCCCCTCCCTCCCAGGCTCTGTGAGAGAGACTAAGAGCCTAACTTCCACAGTGACATTTAGCAAACACAGGTGGCCTGATTACCTTGAACATCTTCCCCACTAATGTCCCTCCAATACTTTTCCATTAGCTAACGTCAGCATTTAAAACTCTTCCTTCTTTTTATCAAGTTGAGTTCAATCTCTCTCCTCCATTATAATTTCTCCTCTATCTAGTCTTGACCCTTATTGCAATAATCTTGAATAAAGTCTTCCTTGACACTGAACAAGTGTCCAGTGCGATTTTGCTTTTACATCAGTTACTAAGTTTTTCTTTCTCTACCATTGCTGTACTATTTACAAGTATACCATTCCGTTTATCTCTTAGTCTATTTCAATGGTCTGAGAAGCTTTGAACTAATAAGAACCATGATTTGTAGGTTGCATCTCTTGAAATATAAAGAATGAATGAATGAATGAAGAGAAATGAAATAAAGGGAAAGGACAAACTCCAATATGATTTTTTTAAAGATTTTATATATTTATTTATTTGAGAGAAAGAGAGCATGAGCAGGGGGGAGGGGCAGAGGCAGAGGGAGAAGCAGACTCCCTGCTAAGCAGGGAGCCCAATGTGGGACTAATCCCAAGACCCTGGGATCATGACCTGAGCCAAAGGCAGATGCTTAACTGACTGAGCCCCCTAGGTGCCCTCCAATATGATTTTTGCAAAGGATACAATATATAAATAAGAAGTTCATTAAGTTATAAGTACTAATTTAATATTCTCACAGTCTAAAGGAGAGGTTACAAATTATATGTAGCCCCCCAGGGTAGATTTTATTTAACACACTCAATGTGTTAAAAATCAGGATATTCCATTGAAATTTTCAGGTTTCTAACATCTTAAGCAAACTGTATGATCTCTCAACCCTACGTACCTATTCTGGCATGACAGAATGAACTGAGGAAATTGCGTAACAACAGACTTTATTTAGAGGTAACTTGAGGCTTATTAAAAAATGTGCTTCAAACGTATTTTTCTTTATTCTAGAAGCTGCGTTAAGCATGTAATATGTTGAGTTCTGCCAAAGACTTAAAGTTCTAACTGGATTCTGACCAAATATTTTGAGTTTCTGGTTCCTAACAAACTCACACTTTATGTTCCCTGGTTGTATAATTTGTCAAGAAAACTGATAACCTTTTAGACCACTCAAATTTAATATAGAAATTAGAGTGGTTTTCCATTTTTTACATTTTCCCCATTTAACAAAACACATTTACTAGCATAGTTGAAACTATCTTATCAGTATAAAGAGACTTATGTTTTGTACATTTCAACTACTCTTTTATTGTTTTGAGATAAAGGTGACAAAATCTAATTCTGGACTTAATACCCATTGTAAAATGAGTAACACACAATTGATAAACAAGATTAGTTACAATTGTTATGTGTGTGTATTTTGTTTCATTTTAATGAGAGAGGACATAAACCAGCACGCTTTCAGCTGAGTTTTTGTTTGTTTGTTTTGTTTTGTTTTCACAGAACACTGGCTTTAAGTCAATGTTCCTCTCATCACTAGTTGAGTAAATTTAGACAAATCACTTAAGTCCACTCAGACCTGTTTCCTCACAGTACAATAAAGTGGCAGAAGTACACACTTTCTAAACTCCTTCAAACCCTAAACTAGGATTGTACAACGTGAGGATTATTGCCATGGCAAATGTTTACATATTAGGGCAAGCGCGAGTTTTGACGTGAAGCAGAAACTAGGCTCATTGTGCCTGCTATACTTCTACTATTTCAGTATGAAATGTGAAGCTTACTGTAGATTTTTTTTTAATCATAGAGTTTTTATTTATAGATTTTTTTTGTTGGATTAAAGAAGCTTCCTTTTTTTGAGGTGTAATTGACATACAATAGCACATTGCGTGACTTACTTATTTTATAACTAGAAGTTTGTACATTTTGAACCCTTCACTCATTTCTTCCACCCCCTACCTCCGGCAACTACCAATCTATTCTCTATAACTATGAACTTGTTTTTTGTTTTGTTTTTGTGATATCATACAATATTTGTCTTTCTTAGCTGACTTACTTCACTTAGCATAATGCGCACAAAGTCCAACCATGTCACATATGGTGAGATTTCCTTCTTTTTCTTTTTTTTTTTTTAAGATTTTATTTATTTATTTGACAGAGAGAGACACAGCGAGAGAGGGAACACAAGCAGGGGGAGTGGGAGAGGGAGAAGCAGGCTCCCCGTGGAGCAGGGAGCCCGATGTGGGACTTGATCCCAGGACCCTGGGACCATGACCCAAGCCAAAGGCAGACGCCTAACGACTGAGCCACCCAGGTGCCCCAAGATTTCCTTCTTTTTAATGGCCGAATAATATTCCATTGTAAATATATACTACATTTTCTTTGTCCATTCATCTGTGAATGAACCTTCAGGTTGTTTCCATATTTGGATAATGTAAATAATGCTGCAATGAACATAAGGATGTACATATTTTTTTGAGTTAGTGTTGTTTTCTTCTTTCCCAGAAGTGAAATTTGTAGATCATATGGTCATTCTTTTTAATTTTTTGAGGGAACCTCCATACTGGTTTTCATAATGGCTGCATGAATTTATTTCCCCACCAACAGTGCACAAGGGTTCCCCTTTTTCCATATCTTTGCCAATACTTGTCACTTCCTGTCTTTTTGATAACAGACATTCTGACATATATAAGGTGATATCTCATTGTAGTTTTGATCTGCATTTCCCTGATGACAAGGATGTTGAGAATCTTTTAATGTGCTATTGTTCATCTGTCTGTCTTCTTTGGAAAAATGTCTAGTTGGATCCTCTGCCCATCTTAAAATCAGATTGCTTGTTGTTGTTACTGTTTTATATTAAGCTATATGAGTTCTTTATATATTTTGGATACTTATGCTTTATTAGATATATGCTTTGCCAATATTTTCTCTCATTCAGTAGGTTTCTTTTTCATCCTGTTAATGGTTTCCTTTGCTGTGCTGAAGCTTTTTAGTTTGATGTGGTCCCATTTGTTTATTTTTCCTTTTGTTGCTTTTGCTTATGGCGTGAAATCCAAAAAATCACCAAAAATACTAATGTCCAGCAACTTACCATCTATTTTTTTTCTTCTTCTAGTTTTATGGTTTCAGGTCTTCCATTCAAGTCTTTCACCTATTTTGAATTAATTTTTGTATATGGTGTAAGATACTGGTCCAGTTTTATTTTCCATGAGGCTGTCCAGTTGTCCCAACACTATTTATTAAAGAGATTGTTCTTTCCCCATTGTATAGTTTTGGCTTCTTTGTTATACATTAATTAAAAATAGAAGTGTGGGTTTATTTCTGGGTTCTCTATTCTGTTCCACTGATCTATGTCTGTTTTTATACCAATACCATATTGTTTTGATTACTATGTCTTTGTGATATAGTTTGAAATCAGGGAGCATGATGCCTACAGCTTTGTTTTTCTTTCTCAAGATTGCTTTGGCCCTTCAGGGTCTTCTGTGGTTCATATAAATTTTAGGATTATTTGTTCTATTTCTGTGAAAAAATGCCATTGGAATTTTGATAGGGGTTATATTGGATCTGTAGAGAAGTTTCTATTTCATATTTCTAAGTTTTTATTATGAATATATATTCAGTTTTATTAAATGATTTTTGTATTAATTGCGATAATATATTATTCTGTTAATGTGGCAAAAATACATATTTCCTAATGTCAAATAATTCTTACATGCTTTAACTGGGATGAATCCTCTATGATCAGATTTTATAAACACAATATGCTGGCTTAATTTTGTTAATATTCTATTTACAATTTTTATACTTATGTTTCTTATTGACCATGAATATAATTTTTCTTTTACCTACTATCTTTGGTATGAAAGTTATATAAGATTCATAAGGTAGGTTGCAGATATGTGTGTATTTCTGTGTATGTATGTGTGTGTGTGTGTGTGTATTCATAATCTTTGGATCAATGTTTACAAGATGGTGATTATATGTTCTTTAAAGTTCCAAATCATTTGTTTATTTCATTGATAGAATTTAAGTAATTTATTTGACTTACCCAATTTTTTCAATGGTTATAAATCTATTTAGTTTTTTATTCATTCCTGCGTCAGTTTATATATTCTGTAATATTGTCATTAGAAACTTGTCTATTGTCTCATACTTTTTATAGCTACAGAATTAGGTAGTTACATAACATTCTCATAAATTTAAAAATATTTACTGATATATATTCTTTTATATCATCTTTTACTTGCATTTCGTTAAGGCTCTATATTATAACTTATTTAATATTTCATTGATTTCTGTCATTGTGCATTGCTCAGTCCTTTTCTTTCATTCTTTCTTGAAAGTAAGCTTCTTGCAGGGAACAGGTCTTCCTCTCTGCGGGTCTATCCATAAGTTGTTCAGAGCTGCCTGTGTCTGTGTGTAATGGTAGTTCTCCTATTTGCAGGGAGGACCAGTAAAGCTCAGATATCTCAAACATCATAAGTGCCCTGAACCTTCCTTCCCACATTTCTCGATGGTCTAGCAACCACTTACTGGGGGAACTATGAACCGGGAAAATAGAAATGGGCATATTACTGGGGGACTATTTGACATTAATTATGAGTCTGAAACATTAATTTGGGACCAAAACTAATTCCTTGATTCACTTGTCAGAATGGAGGCCAATTTGATGTCAGGAATGAAATGGAGCTTTTACTTTATACAACTAACAGTATTCCCAGTAGAACCACAATTTCACCTCATTAGTTCCTTAGTTCCTGAGCTCTCCAAAGGCCCTCCCCAGCAAAGAAATTGTGTATCCAAGGGGGCATCAGAGATCTTATTATGATTATAAGGATTAAAATGATTCAAAGATAGTCACATTTTCTATCACATTTCCACTTAACTGTCCATTTCTGTAAGTGCAAAAGGTGGTGGGAGACTAGAGAACAACAGTGCATTTTCTAAGTTTAATTAACTGGTGACTCCAATTGAAGTTATTGCTCCAGATGTCTGTTTTTACTAAAACAAATAAACAGCCTTTGGCATCTGTTATAGCCAGTGATCTGGTGAATGTTTGTTTCCCTCCCTCTTTATTAGTAACCAAACACACTAGAAGTTGTTTGAGATTTATACATGGCAGATACAGCAATTACACCTCCATTCACTGTGCTGAGACTGGCATCAAACTATGACTCTGTCTACAATTTAGTCCAAAAGGAACTTAATTGTCCTCCTCATCAAAATAACATCAAGCCAAATTATTCTTTTGATGATAGCATGTTAATAGAAATTAGAGAACAGAAAGCATCAGGGCTTAGAGAATAGAAATGAATCCCATGAAAATATTGGGCCTTGATATGCTTTCTGTGCAGAGAAGAGAAGAGGAATGTATCTGGATATTATGTTTACATCTTAAGGAAAGATACTGTACTATATGACACTACTCATTTATTTATTGATTTATTGATTTAGTTTCAAATTTTTATTTAAATTCTAGTTAATTAACATATAGTGTAATATTACTTTCAGGAGTAGAATTTAGTGATTCATCACTTACATATAATACCCAGTGCTCATCACAACAAGTGACACTACCTCTTTAAAAGGCACACATATCTTGTTAGAGCTCTTTGCATTTGGGAAGAAACATACTCTAAAATTAAGGATATTAGACATTATACTTATAAGTGGTACAAAAAGCTGTATTTTTTTAAAGATTTTATTTATTATTTGAGAGAGAGAGAGAGAGATCACGAGCAGGGGGAGGAGCAGAGGGTGAAGGAGTAGGAGGGGGAAAGAATCTCAAGCAGACTCTGCACCGGGTGCAGAACCCAATGTGGGGCTCAATCCCACGACCCTGAGATCATGACCCAAGCCAAAACCACGAGTCGGATGCTCAACCAACTGAACCACCCAGGCACCCCAGAAAGCTGTATTTTAATTGGAAGGCAGAACAAGAAAATAATAAAAGCTCCTGGCTGGTTCAGACTAGAGTATGAGTAGGTCTAACATTTGGCCCTTATAATCAAGCCAATAGAATTGATTGTTGTGCATGTCAATGGACAGGATATTTTATGCAAATAGGCATTTTATCTGAACCCTAGTGGCTGCACAGAAAGTTTTAGAGCACAGCCATGTCTGTTCTCCTAAAAACCACTCTCCTTTTGAGAAACATTGCTTGCTTTGCTATTAAGTTCCCCAAATGATTAAATGCCAAATTATGAAACTCCAGGTGTCCTTACAAGCAAACCTGCTCAGCATCAATTGGTTGTCATTTGATCCACTTAGATACAAATGCGGGTGTGCGGAGCAGTACTCCTGGTCCTGGTCCTTTGGAAATAGTTTATATAGTATAAATTATAAGTAAGTACTAAAGCCAAATAAATTTGTACTAGAACTCCCAACTTGCCTCCTTCTGCCACAATACTAGATGGCCACTCCTTCTATAATCAATCTTTGATTCTCCAGAGGACTTCCCTGTGACCCATTTACTGAAGTGGAAAATACATGAAAAGCTGATTTTAGAGAAATCCCTGTCTCATAAAGGGTACCATCTTCAGGATGACAATAACAGAATAACTACTTCATTAAGGATCAGCCTTGATTAACACATCTAGTTACTCACTTTGCCTGGAAAGAGCAATGACCTGAGCATGAACTGAACAGTGGCTTAAGATTCTGACTGGATGTTCAGGAACTTGAAGCAAGATTACATTATTGGTAACAAGGAGTCTTGGGAGAGAGGAATGTCAATGCACTCAGATACAGAAGATTATGTGTCCAGTGTGGACGCTCTCCAAAGGTCCCCACATGCAGACGAGGCACTTCATTATCAGCCAAACAATGTGACCAGACCTGTGGATGTTGGGCTTCCTCTTTAACTATCCCAGGTTACAACTTTCCTTCACCCTGTAGGAGTGGAAATTCTAACTTCAAACCTGATAGAGATGGGGCTGTGGTTTTCAGTGTCTCAAGAGAATGTTGCCATATTTTACTATTGTGAACATGGACACACGGCTTAGTCAAGCTTTCTTACTTTGCCCCTGGTAGATGATGTGCTTGTCTTTTTTTTGTAAAGCATGTAGCCTTTTTTTCTGGGTCCCAGGTTTTGCAGAGGTTTTGGTTCTAACTCCCCATCTTACAACCTAGAATCCTTACCCCTTTTCTTTTCACTGCTTTGAGTTTTGAATCCCAGTAAAAACTTCTGTATCACCTGACCCTTCTCCCCCCAAATCACGATAACCTACCCTGCCCTCATCAACTTGACAGCCCACCATTCTTCCTATCGGTGAACCTTTTCAGGTCTGGTAGCTGTAACTTCCCTTTCTTTCTGGTAAGCATAGCCATACATCACAATATGCTTTATTATATCTGCTTAATATTTCATTAGCATTCTTAGGTCTTTTACAGAATTGTTTGAACATTGCCCTGCTGAACTGTGAAATGACTCCTGCCTTTCTAATATAGCAGAATTGTTAATACTCATTTATATTTTATTTGCATTACTAAAGTTCACCTGTAGAATATATATAGCTACATGGTAATGATGAATCTAGACTTAAGGTATAGCACATCTAATCACGGTGATTTTAATACAGAATTTAATGTGGCTTAATAATAAATTTTAAATTGTCAATTTAAATGTATTTCCAAATCAGAAAACACTTTATTGTCAAATCTTACGACTATTCAAAAACAAAATGAAACATGATTGCCTAGTTATAATATATATTCTTTAAAATAAAATTGTAGGGGACACCTGGGTGGCTCAGCTGTTAAGCACCTGCTTTCAGCTCAGGTCATGGTCCCAGGGTCCAGGGATCAAGCCCTGCATCGGGCTCCCTGCTTAGCAGGAAGCCTGCTTCCCCCTCTCCCACTTCCCCTGCTTGTGTTCCTGCTCTCACTATCTCTCTCTCTCTCTGTCAAATAAATAAATAAAATATTAAAAAAACAACATAAAATAAAATTGTAGATACTGATATTTATATAGAACTTCAAAAGTACTGGTCAGCACATTTAATCTAGAATAACATTGTTATTTTGTCATATCACTAATACAAATTATTTCTTATAATTTCTTATCATAGACTCACAGCTTTATTTACTATAGTAGAACTGCTGTGTAAAATCTGTACTATTCAAGAACATAAAGGAGTTGTAAATGAACACATATTAGAAAGACTAACTGAATGTCCCTGAGAGATTTTTTTCTTAAAATGGTATTTCCTGGAACTGTCTTGAAAACAAGATTCTTAACACATTAACCATGATCGGGTAGTTTAAAGAAGCACTAATAGTAAAGGGCAAATAGAGTGACTTTTCTTTTCTAACAAAATATTAAGTTAGCTCAACTTCAACATTACTTGAGTTGCAACATGCATTATAGAATACAGAGCTAATTGCTTTAGTGTTTCAACCCTCCAAGCAGTGCAGATGTTATGCAAATGGTTTAGTGCTCATTTTCAGAAAGTAAACAATTGTGGTAAATTTTGCAAGGGTATTTTCTTTTTTTGCATTAGCATTAAACTTTCCAAAATTGTTGTTAGCTGCAATGTTACTGCTCAAATAAATTGAAATTTTTGTGGGGCAAAAACTTGTCAGATGTGAAAGTGTAATGGATTTTTTTTCTAAATGTAAAACTCTATTACATTAGAAAGCAATGTGGAGATAAATAGAACAATTAGTATTAAGTTGGTTCCATAATTTGATGAAACATATTATTGCTATCCACAGACAATAAGAACTTGTCAGGTGTGTCTATAAAATAAAAATAGGTTTATTTTTTCACATGAAATCTATACTTAGCATTTAATTATTTGTCATAATTCTATACTGGCTTTGTGTCAACAACAAAGATACATTTAGAAAAAAATTATTAATAACAAATTCTTATAAAGATGACTTTGAAACTCAGTAGGTGACTAATTTGTAATTATTTGTACATATATCATCATTGTAGCTTAGAAATCTGAATTTTAACAATTTATAAGGATCCCTACTATAGGAAGGTAGAGTGTAGATACTTCATCATGTGAACTTGAGAAGGAATATGTATTTGTTTCCTACCCTGCTGTAACAAATTACCACAAATTTAGAGGCTTACACCCATACAAATTCATTATTTCAGAGTTCTACAGCTCAGAGTCCTAAATTTAAAGTGTCGGTAGGACTGTGTTCCTCCTGCAAGCTCTAGGAGAGACTCTGTGTCCTCTCTTCTCCAGCTTTTATAGGCTGTCTGCATTCCTCGACTCCCAGCCCATCACTGCCTTCAAAGCCAGCAGCACAGCATCTTCAAATCTATCTCTATCTCTCTCTCTCTCTCAGTTTTGCTTCCATTGCTGTATCTCAATTCTGACGTTGATTCTCCTGCCTCACCCTTTCCCTTATATGGATCTTTGTAATTACATTGGGCCCATCCAGATAATACAGAACAATCTTCCTGTCTCAAGTGATTTGCCGTGTTTACTGGGTTGTATAGTAGACTTCAAAAGACATGCTGACGTGGAACTTCAGAATTGGCTTTATTTAAAATAAAAATCTTCATCACTGTAACTAAAGTTACAAAATGAGATCACTGCGGATTAGGATGGGCCTTAAATCCAATGAAGATTAAGTCCATAGAAGTGACAGAAAAAGTTTAAACATGGAGACAGAGTAGAAGGTGAGGGGATGGGTTCTTTCTCACTTTCTCAGAGTCTCCAGAAGGAATCAACCTTTCCTGCACCTTGGTTTCAGACTCCTGGACTCCATAACAATGAGAGAATAAATTTCTGTTGTCCAAAGCCCCCCGTTTAGTGGTAATTGTTTATGGCAGCTGTATGAAACAAATATACTATTTAAGCTAACATAATTATAGGATCTGGGATTATAGATGTGGACATCCTTGTAGGGTCATTATTCTATCTACCATGAAGTACAAATATCTTACTGAATTTGAGAAATTTCCCTCATATTCTGACATTTTGTTCCTGTATCATCACTGTTGCAAGATGCTTGAAACAATGTCTTAACATCTCTCTTTATGGGTGATAATGATGTGATTGATTTATATCCAAGCACAAATAGATTTATGTAAAAATGCTATTCTCCATGGAACAGCTTGCTAAAAGGCTACTGATGAAAGAAGTTTGGTAAGGTTACATGGAGACATACTCTGAAAACTTGATATACGAGCCTATAAATTAGAAATATTTGCTATTCTCTTTATATTGTTCATTAATTGCAAGAACAATAGAATTCACAGAAAATAGTTTATCAACTGAAATTCTATGGAAAAAAAAGCAAGCCTCAGTACAATTTCAGTGTTTTCCCTATGAATTCATATTGATTTAAACAGAGATCATACTTATTTAACTATTTCTCCTTCATTTGTTTTCCAGAAGATAATAGCTGCATCTAAAAGCCCCCAAGTTTAATTTGGCAGTGAGTTATAGTTGAATCTCTCGAATGACTCCTCAGTGTTAGATTTTTTTTTGTTCACAATTACATTTTACTAATGGTTTGTAGTAATTACAAATTCCTGTTAAATCTCTGCATGAATATTTTCCATACTAGATGAAGATAGTTTTTAGATCAGATAGAATTGATTTGATCTACCATCAATAGCAAAACTACAGTTGTTATTTTATATGTTGAATTTGAATAGCCCCAAATCAACAATGAAAAATATAGAAATTCTTTGTGAAAAATGCTTAAACATGGATTTATCCAGTTTGCCAATAGTTCACCATAGGTATTTCCTATTTAATCAGATATCTTTTTGCAACTGCCAATTAAGTCTCTTTGTTGGATTTTAGAAATAATAACTGAAAGCTGGCTATTCCTGTTAACTATTCATGCCCCTAGACTTACTTCTTCAAGCAATAATGATATACACACAAAGAAAATAAAGTATGCTTTCTCACCGTTTGGTATCATGCAATGCAGGCAATTCAAACCAAGAAAAATTTTAGCACATTTAGGTATAAATATCATAGACAGACATAGTCTGAGAATTAAGTGCTTAATATATGTGACTATAAATTTTTTACTGCCTTAAATTTCCTTTCAGGTGAGACATGAATTATAGAGTTTTCTATGGATTCTTTTTCTGGTTGCCTGTTAAAAGAACATATGGGACTATGTTATAACTAATTGAACTTAATTGAATTACAAGAGGCTCACTGTTTCTGAGAAATGCTATTATCTTTTGGTCAAGCAGTAATATATAACAAGCAAGAGAGTGAGAGAGTATTCTGAGAACACTACATGCTGCCTATACTTCAAAAAGTACCTTTTGGAAGAGAGGTCATCTTGAGTTGTACAGCGAAATTGTAGAATATGAAAGTACTTTTTAAAATGAATAACACGACAACTTCTATAATGTTATTCTATTTTTCTGGGATTTAGTACAGAAGTTTACCAGAGGTAAAGAGCTATTTAAAGTAATTTAAACTACCATTGGATATTGCAATGCTTTATTAAAAATCACATGAAACAGATATCATTCATATTACTAGACCATGGTAACTATCTGCTAATGCTCTGATGTGTTCATAAAAATAGTGAACTTCTAGGTATCCACAGCAATACATAATAATTGCTGTTAAATATCTTATAGAATCTGATTGTTATTCCAATACATGATGGCATAATTTTCCTTGATTGGAATATTGTTTTTAATTACATACCAATTTCTTAAAAACACATCTAGATGTATGCATCTTTTAAGCTAATGAAAGTAATCATCAAAAAAGAAGTTACTGGATTTTATCTAGTAATATCAATAATAATTTCACAGTAGATATGAATAACACACCTAGTGCATTTCTTTTCTGAAGTAGGATAAGAAAAGTGGGTTTTTATAAAATTTCTTATTTTATGAACACTATTTTTTGAGAAACTTCATTTTGATTGTCACAAATCTGGAAAATATAGAGAATAAGAGAAATAGGGAGGGGAAAAGAAAGAGAAGAATAGAAAGAAGGAAAGATAAAGGATATAGAGTGATTAATAGGAAAAGCAAGAAGAAAATGATGTCATCCCTCAATCAATAGTGAGTGGAGACTCCAATAGACCCCATAGTATCCTCCATTATACAAACAAACAACACAATTTGATCCCTTAGAAAGTGCTCCTGGCCACACACTGTGCTTTCTGTTCCTAGTTCCCTTTTGCTAAGCTGATATTCCCAGTGTTGTCTAGAACTAGCAGCATCTGCTTTACCATCTTATACCAACTGAACAAGAAACTCGGGAAGTAGGGTCCAGAAATCTGCTTTTTCTTTCCCTTTCCCCCTTTTTTTTTCTTCTTCTTAGCATACCATCCAGGAGAGTCTCACATACACTAAAAACCACTACTCTAATCCAGACCACCTAATCCATGTCTTCCTCAGCCTCTTTATGTTATCAGTTTCCATTTAAAGAATCCAAACTCCTTAAAAGGCTGAATGAGACATGGGGTGATATGATGTGTTTTTTTCCCTCTCTCCCTCCCTTCTCTAGAACAGCCCAAGATATTACTGAACACATGACAAAATTAGGATGCATTCCTATATTTGACATTCAACAAATTTTAAGAAAAAGGCAAATAAGTGAACGTTAATGAAAGGAAAAATTCCCCAACTGGCATGTTTTCATACATTAGGTACTCCCAATGACAGGAATCCTGGGACTTATTTCCAATCTGTCCTCACTTCACCACAACTCTGTCTAAAGTGCCAAGGATATTGTCTTCCTTAAAACTAGGTCTAAGAAGGTCAACATATGGAGGTCTCCTGTTGCTTTCAAAAATAAGTATAAGTGATTTGGCACTTTTCACATCTCCTCTTTTAAATCATTCCTACCTTCTACCAACCTCCCCAGCCTTAACTCTTCTCTGAACTTTCCAGCTCATTACTCCCCACCTGACTTTGCATTGTCATGCCTATACCTTTATACCTTCCTCTTACTGTGTCTATGTATGGTCCATGTATGGTCATATTCCCATTTGAACCTATAAGACTTCTACTCATTTTAAGTTCAATTTCATGATGTCCTCTTTCATAATAAAATGTAACCACTTACATCCCCATCTTTATTTTCGTTCTCCTATTTTAGCCATGTCTTTCCTTCTGTGTTCTCTTTGATCATTTGCTCATAGTTTCTGCCTATGGATGATGTTCAACTTTGACCACAGAAATCCTTCTTGCAAGGCTTTATATTCAGTTGTATTTGAGAGATAAGTTGTCCTACTTGGATTTCTGTCATTCACCCATTGTTGGATACTTTTTAGAACCTTTTTAATTACAGAACTTCCTTTACTTATGATGGGGATATAAACCCATCATTAGTTGAAAATACACTTAATACATTTAACTTACCAAACAGAGCTTAGCCCAACCTACTTTAAACATGCTCAGAATACTTACATTAGCTTAGAGTTAGGCAAAATCATCTCACACAAAGCCTACTTATAATAAAGCCTTGAATATTTCACGTAATTTATTGAATACCATATTAAAAGTGAAAAACAGAATGGTTGTATGGGTGCAGATGGTTTCAGTGAATCAGTTGCTTACTCCCGTGATTGCATGGCTGACCGGACCTGCAGCTCGCTGCTACTGCCCGGCATCATGAGAGAGCATTGTACCTCATTTCGCTAGCCCAGGAAAAGATCAGAATTCCAAATTTGAAGTATGGTTTCAAGTGAATGAGTATTGCTTTTATACCACTGTAAAGCCAAAAAATCTAAGTCAAACCATCATAAGTTTAGAGACCATCTGTATATAAATATTGCTTTATTTTCTGTATTAGTTTGCTAGGGCTATTATAATAAAGTGAAAACAAAACAAAACAAAACAAAACTGAGGGGCTTAAAAGAAGAGAAATTGATTTTCTCTTAACCCTGGAGGCTAGAAGCCCAAGATCAAAGTGTCACTGGGGCTGGTTTCTTCTGAGGGTGGTGAGGAAAGGATCTGTTCAAGGCTTCTCTCCTTGGCTTATAGATAGTCATCTTCTCTCTCTGTCTTCACATCTTCTCTGTATGTGTCTGTCTCCAAATTTGCTCTTCTTATAAAGACACTAGTTACATTGGTTTAGCCTGCATTCTAATGACTTCATTTTAATTTAATTACCTCTTTAAAGACCTTATCACCAAAGAAGCTCACATTCTGAGATACTGAGGAGTAGTACTTCAAAATATGAATTTTGGGAGAGACACAATTCAGTTCATACACTTCCCTTAAATCATGCAGAATGGCATAATACATAAGGAGTGAAGTGTAATAGAGAGAGTAAGACCAATTATTAAGGGGGGAAAAAACATTAATGGTTAAATCACAGTCATAATATTTAACTTGCAAGATCTAAATCAGTTGAAAACATCATACAGTTTAAAAAAAAAAAAATCATTTCCTTCTCTTCCAGTTCTCTCTATTGGCATAGTTTAAAGCCACAGGAAATGCATAGAATAACATCAAGTTTACACATTTGTTGTTAAATAAAATGCCTTCTTAAGAGCCAAAGCAGACCTTTAGCAGATTATTGCTGAGCTGTTGCACTGCAGGCACTGAGAAAAATTCAATCAATTTCTGCTATATTCAATTGCAAAAAAACTAAAATATCATTCCTGAATAGGCTTGGTTGAAAGGAATCCCATCATATTTAATAGTGTTATTGTTTGGCATTATTTCCTACAGAGAATTGGTTTGGATAGCAATAATCTGAACAGTATTGTGAAGATTTTTCAGTGATATTCTTTGTCATCAGTTATTAAATGATCAGCCTTATGCCATGTTGTTTATGAAATACTAATAGCATTTAAATAATACCTAATACCTTTAAATAACTATCCCTTCTCTGGTTAGAAGACAGAATGGCATAGCATATTTTAACTACTAAGACTGAGTCACCTTAACAGATTTATGCAGAACATCTCTAACGAATGTAAAATAAACATAAAACGGCAGTGTTCTTTTGTCACTGAGAAATAAGACAAATGTTCAGCCTTAGTATAAATTTGTTTTTTATTTTCTATATTGTATGATGTAAAACCTCCATCTTATAAAGCTTTTTAAAATCATAAAAGTAATCAGTTGATTAAAAAAATTGACAGAATCATCAAATTTTCTATTTTTGGAGATCATATAGTTGGGGGAAAAAACACATTTTTTTCAAATGTAGAAACCAAGGATTGTAGAATTTGACTCCCTATTTACTAATGAGATATGTACTATGAAAGATATAAAGGAGAATTTATATAATTCATCTTCCTTGAGAGTTCATAATCTATTCAGAAAGGAAGATATAAGTATGTTTCAAATTAAATAAGGCAAATATAATCATGGCAAAGTGAGTAGATACCATAAATAAAATATTTTAAATAATATATATCCAATTTGTAAGAACATGAATGACAAATGTAGGCAAAATTTTTGATAAACAAACCTAAATCATTTCAATACTAATCTCCCAATTAAAGCATTAGGGTTAGTATATGAGAAAGTGTTTTTATATGCTGTCTTGGCTACAAAAAAAAGAAAAGAAAAAGAAAATGGGAAAATGTCGGAGATTTTGAAGTCTAATCTGATCTCACAGTTTAAAGTTATCAGATTACATGGCTTATCAAAGATCAAAATTTACTGCATTAAAAATTCTCGGGATTGGAAGAAATCATCCAGGTCACCTAGTTACTCCCATTCAGTTGCTGACAAGCTTCTCAGTGGCTGAACTGAAATGGACCATTTGGCTTCTAATGGAGCATTTGCTTGTTTTTGTTTTGGTTTTGTGATATGGATATAGGTTACAGATAATTGTTTCAATTTGGGGAGGACCAATTGACTTCATCTAAAATGCCTTTTATCTTCGTTTTAGAATTCACTTTAAAACCCCTGAAATAAAAGACGTAGGAACCCCTCACTGTCCTCTTTCAGTTGCCAATAACAACTGGTTAAATACATCCAAAACTCAATCTCTGCTACAACAAATCTGCAAGCTCATGCAAGGGCAATCATTTAAGTTGTGTAAATCCAAGAAAGAAGTTCGAAGGTGAGCTACAGTCATATTTCAGCTGTACCTTTGACGGAATTGCGTCTTGTACTTGTATTTGTGCATTAGCATTTCAGAGGCACCTCATTTTTAAATAAAAATTTAAAAAGTCAGGGTGCCTGAGTTGCTCAGGCAGTTAAGTGTCTGACTCTTGACCTAAGCTCAGGTCTTGATCTCAGGGTCATGAGTTTATTTAAGCCCCATGTTGGGCTCCACAAACAAACAAATTCATATGAAGTGTAAAATCCTGAGAATAAAGTGGCCTAGAAAAACTAATTAAATAGAAGAAAATTTGGTAAAGAAACTTATTGAGATGAAACTAATGTAATATCATGTTTCAACTATAATAAAAAAAAGGAATTTATTGAAAGAGGTGTGTACCTACGAAAAAGTTTAGCCATGCACAAGTTTTCATGAGAGTTTTGTTGGTTCTGAATGTTCTCACTAGGATACTTGAACACTTTGTAATGTTTTTTAAGTACCAGATAAACCTTGTTACAGAAGATTGAAAAGCCATAGGCAATGTGGATACCATTGAACATCTTGTTGATACAGCAGAAGGTATTGGGAAGACTGAAGAGCTGAAGGGGGGGGAAGGATAGAACAAGGAAAGAATTGAAAGACTGAATTTCAAAGCAACTTTGAGATGGTTTAGCAGCTTATGTAAAAAGTTAGGCTACACTAGGCTTTCCTAGTAGCATAAGTTGGCTTCATTGCAAAGCAGATATTCTAATTTGTTAAGACAGGAGTCTTTGGAAATAAATGACATCTTTACTGATCATCTCAGAAGATGAAAACAGGTACTGGCATTTTCAGTGCCCAAAGACAGGCTCACCCTGTTCTTGAGTAGAAATTGTGAAGATGGAGGTCAAACTTTGTTAGTATATGACTCCCTAAGCTGTAAGGCCCTTTAAATAATGTTATAGAGCTCACAGCCTGTTATATGGCATTCATATTATAAAGCCTACGTGAGAAAGGATGTCATTCAACATTGAAGAAATTTAGAACGCAAGAAGAAAAATCTCAAAACTATGTTCTTTGATAATAGAGCTTTAGGAATGTATTGATTTAAAAATCATTTATTGATTTATTAAGATAATACTGAAGTGAATTTTTTGCCTCATAATTCATGATTATTGCAACTTTTTGGACCAAATTGTGTTCACCACCATCACAGCATTTTCTAAGTGGTATTTGGTCCAGGGTGCTGATGGAGATGATACTGATTCAGTGAAGAATTTACAAAAGAGTTTTGGCATCAAGGAGACACTTTAGGCTTGAAATAAAAGTATTAAAATTAAGGTCAGAGAATGAGAGAAACTGTTTTTTTTTTTTTTTTCTGTTTTCTTGGTTTCCAAGGTGTTGATGAACTGTCTGACCACCCTACTCTCAAAGAATTGAGATAGTAGGCAACTATCTACGTTTCATTTAAATAGGAATTGTGATAGTATATTTCCAATCTATACAAAATCTCAACATTTTTCACATACTGTTAGCATAAAATAATGAAGAACTTACTCCTGATATATTTAATTTGATTCTTATCATTGATCAGAGGAAGAAGAATATGAATAGTCATGCATACTAGATACCAATAATTTAGTTGAAATTTTAGGTAATAAAAAATTGTAGTGAGAATAATCAGCATGAGCAGATGCATCACATTTAAAAATCTGTAATGATAAGCTGGTCTTAAGCTATTAGGATTCTTGGAGTTATCAAGAGTCTTGAGTATATGGGTTTCTTGGATTTGGTAATTGATGATCTCTGGCATTTACTGTTGCCTGACTCCTTCACTGACACCTTACTCTGCCACCCATATTCATAGTAACTGTTTCCTTTGTCTCTCTCTTATCATCACCAAACCTCATTTAAGTAACTCAACCATCATTAAGTAGCAATTTTGCTTAGTGTTTTTGAATTCCTCAACATCTTTATCATGTTATTTTGATTTTTAATAGCATTAGAATTGGATGACTATCCATCATAGTTTATGACTATAGTCCTAGTATAATTTTAATACCACATCACACTCAAAACTGGTGTGGTCTGTATATAAAGTGACAAAGTCTTAGTATTTATGGCATATATTTGTTGTAGTTTAGGAAAAAAAGGTGAATGTATATTCTGAATATACATTCACAAAAGTGAGAGTATTGATATTGTATACAGTATCATGCTATGCAAAAAAGAATACTTACCAAAGATCATTAATTGATAAGTAATTGGGTAATTTGTGTTTTACAACTCCTCTGGGCTTTGCACAAGTATTTTACAGTGTTTTTAAGATATGTGAAAAAATCTGAGGTTTTGTATAGATTGGAAATATATTACCACATTTACCATTTAAATGAATAGTTTATAGATGCCCACTATCTGAAAATTCATTATCAAGTCAATTTTTAGGAACTGATTAATTCTGGTAAGTGAGGAATACTTGGGCTACCATGTTATCAGAGGTGAATCACAGATTTATAAAAGAAACAGTACTCTGATCCTTATGTACTGCAGTAGAACATTATTGAGTTTATTTTGTTCATAGAAATAAAGTCCAAAAGGGATAGAAAGTCCAATCATTCTTACCCAGTATCTCTGCCTCAGTTAATAAACAGAGGTAAAATTGCTAGTCAGCATCCTCAGGTGAAATTGAGGGATGAATTGTATTTATATATAATTGAATTAACAGTGTTTGTTTTTATCTGATTGGTGTTACATGCTATTTTCTCTTTTAATTACAAAGCTAGTAAGGGCAAATTTATTAATCTTCTTGGAAAGAAAAGTTATTTTGTTTTGTTTTCTTAATGTGGCATGGATTAACAAGTCTACTTGCATGTCTAACAGAAAGAAAGATAATTGTTATAAAAATATAATGGGTTATCAAGATTAGTATTATTGAACTACCATCATACGCTGACACAGCTTTCATTTAAGTGCACAGAATAAGTGAATAGATCTCTTCTGTAACTGAGATTCAGCTGGGCTTTTATTTGATCATCTCATTGCCTGTAATAAACTGGGGCTTATTCAAACAGAGTGAGCTAGCTCTTCTCTTTTTAAATCTGAATTAGGAAGCATTTTAATGGGTGAAATCATGGAGATTGCATCTAGGATGCACTGCTTCCATTGGTGGGGAAAAAAAATCCGGTGCCAATTGAGGACATAGATAGGAGGAGTTGGATGACTTTGACAAATTAGCAATAATTTTTCCTTTTATTAAAAAATAGAGATTTGCATTTGTATCATTAAAGTATTCATATTTAAAAATGACTCAACCTTCACACAAATATTGATTTTTCAAATTTCATTTGAATAAAGAAATATACGTATCACAGTAAGCAAGAATACAGGTGATGCTTTATTAGGGCTAAGCCTCAAGAAATTATGGCCAACTTGTGATCCCATTTATCATTCAACTCTTCACATTTAGTGGAGATATCTATCTATATCTATAATCTATAACTATATCTGTATCTATATCTATATATATGTATTTAGCTAGCTAGATAGATAAAATTGGTAATCATGTATGAGTAGCATTTCTTGCCAGAATTTAACTTGTCCCAATAGATGAATGGGTGACCACTGTCAAAGAAAAAACGATATACAGACCAGGTGTAGAAGAAAATTATCTTTAAAATTTAAAGATAAAATATCTACTGTATTTCTAAAGCATAGCCCATACCAGGGCTATATACTTATTTGTTTCTTTGACAAGGCTCACTGATTCACTTGTTGAGACAGTCAAATTCTGACAAGAAGTGCTACTGATACATAATTACCAATTTACTAACAGTCACCAAATAATATCAGTGAGGGCGCCTGGGTGGCTTAGTTGGTTAAGCAACTGCCTTCGGCTCAGGTCATGATCCCGGAGTCCTGGGATCGAGTCCCACATCGGGCTCCCGGCTCAGCAGGGAGCCTGCTTCTCCCTCTGACCCTCTCCCCTCTCGTGCTGTTTCTCTGTCTCTCTCTCTTTCTCTCAAATAAATAAATAAATAAAATCTTCAAAAAAAATTATATCAGTGATCATACATTTAAAACTTCCAATTGAAATTTGTCGGACAAATAATTCATTATAGGGTATAATTGAGGGTAACAAATCACCTTTTCCTCTATTTTTCCTCGTAGCCATTTTTCTTTAGCCAATAAGCCTATTTGGGGAAAAAAATTGTCAGTTCACAGATAAATAACCAATTTTATTTATTTATTTGAGAGAGAAAGGGTGGTGGGGCAGAAGGAGAGAGAGAGAAGAGAGAATCCCAAGCAGGCTCCACGCCCAGTGCGGAGCCCAATGCGGGGCTTGATCTCACAACCCTGAGATCATGACCTTAGCCAAAATCAAAAGTCAGACACTTAACTGACTGAGCCACCCAGGCGCCCCAATAACCAATCTTTAAAAAGGCCTAAGGATGTTATCTCATCTGTTGATGCAAAAGTATAAAACAAAGAAGAGAAAAATATTGTTATTAGTTCTATGTAAGTATACATTAATTCACTTATTCAATTATTCTTTCAATTATTCATTCATATCTTCTGTCAGTGAATATTTGGTAAACCCTACCATATGTTAGCTATTGTGCTATGTATTCTGATATAAACATAATCATACCATATGCCTAAACTTTTAGACTTCCCGGACTTGGGCAACATAAGTAAATAGGCAATTTCAATATACTAAAATAAATGCTAACATTAAGGTAATTCAGGGAAGAAGATACTTCATGTCTATAAGTCATAAGTTTGACTTGGATCCCACGGGGTTAAAATCAAGGTGTAGCTGGGCTGTGTTTCTTTCTGGAGGCTCTAGGTTAGGATCTATTTTCTTGTTTTTTGTTTTTTGTTTTTAAAGATTTTATTTATTTATTTGAGAGAGAGAGAGAATGAGAGAGAGAGCACATGAGAAGGGGGAGGGTCAGAGGGAGAAGCAGACTCCCTGCCAAGCAGGGAGCCCAATACGGGACTCAATCCAGGGACTCCAGGATCATGACCTGAGCCAAAGACAGTTGCTTAACCAACTGAGCCACCCAGGTGCCCATCTATTTTCTTGTTTATTCTAACTGTTGGCAATGAGGCCCCCAGTTCCTTGGTAGCTGACATAATTTCTCAGCTTCTAGAAGCCACTCACATTCCTTTGCTCTTGGCTTTCTTCACTTCAAAACCAACAACAGAGTCCTCATTGCTCATCTCTCCTGTTTCTTCTTCCATCAACACATCTCTTTGACCAACCCTTTGTCTTCCTCTTCCGCTTTTTGGGGGCATTGTGATTATAATATTCATAGATTACAGGGATTAGAACATAGATATCTTCACCTAACTATTATTCTGCCCATCACACTATTCCTGTGTGTTTTCACTAGATATGCTTTTAGGGAGATATAGTTACCTACAAATGCTCTAATATAAAAATTGCACATTCTTCTAAAGGTTGACAAACTTCTTATATTGAAATAGTCTCTTATAACTTCATTGCAGATTATCTCCTTCTTAATGCATGAAGTGATTCTGCTTCATTAATTACTTTGTGTCAAAATTGCTTTTTGTATTTTACAATTGCTTTTTCAAGTTCCCTCTGTTTGTACTTAACTCCAAGTAGGATCGATTGCATTATATTTTAGAAATATAATCCTCATTACTTTGCAACCTATTCATATAAACTTTTATTTTTACATTCTCTTGGAATGAATTAGTTCTTATAATCTGAGTTAATATATACATGCTTTTCTCATCTACTTTTATAATTTCAGATTTTTTTGTTTTTTTCTTTAGTCACTATTTTTGTTTTTATTAGTATTTGTTCAACCTCATATAGATCCAGCCAAACAAAATGAAAACAATTCTTCCTATCAACAACAGCATTCTCTTGATTATATAACTAGTTTCTATCTTTCATGTGCAAATTCTAGACAATTACCCAAAAGTTATTCTTATGAAACCTTTTGACAGTATTTAATCAATGCAGAAATATAGCTAAACCATGTTTTCAGAATCTTTGCCACTTGGAGAAGGAATAGTATGGTTACATCTGCAGGCTTGGAGACTTGAAAGCATGTTACTAGGATGGTCCAGCTGAAAAGTAAGAAGGTCCTGGAGATGAAAACACAGAGAAAGGATCAAATAATGTTTTAGAGAACAAAACAGGATGAGTCAGTGATTTCATTCATGATATGAGAGGAAGAAAGGAGTCAAGGATGACTTTCATGTTAGTGCCTGGTTCACTGATGGTGACTTCTCAAAAATAAAGTCAGAGGAAGGACAGGCTTTTTTGGATTATGTAAATTGAGTTTGAGACATATTCAGGTTGGGGTGCTAATGAGAAACTCCAGTTGAGATATGGATTTGGGAATCATTGTAAATTCAATCCATAAAAGCAACTAAGATTATGCAGGGAGAGTAAGCAGAGGGAAAAGAGAGAACTTTGGGGAATGCTAATACTTAAAAGTATGGACAGAAAGAAGAGAATGCAGAATGGTACATACAAAACAAACTCTTAGGATGGCATGTTATATTGTAGGCAAAAGTAAGAAAAACAAATACCAATAGATAGGATCTTCTATCAAAAATTTTATATAGGTCAAGTAATTTGAAAATTGGAATGTAACTATGGATGTTGGTAAAGCTCAGGAGCTATTAGGTTTTTATAATCTTGGGTAGATAGACTTAGAAAGTTTAAATAATATGCCTACAGTTACATCGTAATAAATCAGAGAATATAATTTTAGCCAAGATTATTTGACCCCTTGATCTTAAACATCATAGAAAAAAAAACCTTGAATAAAAAGCTAAGGTATAGGAGTGGCAAATATTTATTGGTTCCTGTGGTAGAAAGAATTTTGTAAATTTGAAAACTTTTGAAGAAAACTAAATTAGAGAATAAAAAATTTTAGTAAAACTGGATAACATATATAAAACAATAATGGCAACCTAAAAGGGAAACATAATACTTTTAAACGATATACGTGTAAGTTTTAATTTAAAATGTACTGAGCTTCTACCAACTTTTTAAAACACCTAAAGTGACTCAAACACCAAATCTCACAAGAATACTGAAAACTATAAAACATTACAATAATCTGAAAGGAAGTACAAGACCTATGGGGCTGAATTGAGAATCACAATTGGCAGCTGACATGAGCCTTGCCAACTGGAGCAGATGGTATAGATATGATTTGGTTTCTGTGCCACAACCTCCCCCTGGTAAGGGAACAGAATTTATGCCAACAGAAAACTTGGAAGCTGCCCTCCCACTGCACAGATATAAGATTTTCAGGGACCAAAGCATACCTGCTTTTCTGTTGCTACCCTGCTGCAAGTACCTCTCATGATGCATAGTGTAAAATTATAAAAGCAAGAATGAAGGCAGAAATCCTGGGATTGATAAAGTATATCCTGTGAGGTGTTGACACAATATGTTCAGTTTTGTGGGAAAGATCATTAAGTATGCCAACCTTAGTATCTGCTGGAGACTAAAGTTTTTTTTCTGAAATCTTTTAGCATAGTGACAGAAAAAGATGTTCTGGTTTTTTGAGACCATATACCTCAGTTGAGTAGAATTAAAGTACCTAAATATTTTTTAGCACAGGAAATAGACTTATGAACTTTGTCATCAATCTAATGTATACAAATCGAGAAGCAAAGCTTTGCTTGCTTTTTTCCTCTCTACTAGACAGGTTGGTGTGTGAGCTTTCTGTTCAGAAAACAAATGTTATAGAGTCACTTATGCTAAAATGGTTTCCCTTACTCCATTGGCTTGAACCACACAAAACTTAGCCAAATGGAAGCTTGAATATGAAAACATAGGCTTTAGTCCAGCAATTCTTTTCTGATGCTATCTGAGAAGTATACCCAATGGACAGTGAGAAAACAAAGGATAAGACGTAACACTTTTTCTTTTTTTTTTCCTGGAAACACTGAATGTGCTAGGCAGCTCTTCATTCTAATGTAAGTAAACAAAACCAAAGCTCCACATGAGACTTGTGGGGGAAAAAAAAATAGTACAGGGCAATGAATAAGGAATAAAGTAGCTTTAAGATTCAGAGAAAGATTTTGTATACAAAGATTAATTTTTTGAAATCATACAAACATCCTTTACATCCACATAACCCAGATCTTCCATCTGTTCTGCAGCATTATCATCTTTATTCCTGATATTCATCATTATTGAGACCCCCAAACCCTGAATTCCTCTTCCTTCCTCTAACTCGGTTTTTCTTCATTGCTCCTATCCAGTGCAGACTCCAGGGTCTCTTCCTTGACCTTACTCCTATGAATAACCTCAACTTTTTCTTTCTTACTAGTTGTAGCCACCTAAAATATGTCCCAAGTTGGATGGATGCAATATCTGCATTCCCTAAGCCTATACCAAGTCTTCTGAGCCATGCTAGGAGAAACTATGTAATCACAGAGTATGGCCTAGTCCCTAAACTGATGGGCCTTTGATCTTATAAATATAGATATATACATAGATAGTATAGATACAAATATATATCTGATTATATATCATACATAAATTATATAGAGAGTATGAAAATAAACCATATATATCTAATTATAAATATCATATATTTATTATATATACCATATATAATATGTATGTAACCTTATACATATGTTATATGTATGTATATATTTATTTTCCTAGTCTTTTTATACTCTTGCTTCTTTCACACAGAGTGGAGTGGTTTGGTCATATTTTCTCAACTCTCTTCAAACTCATCCCAATTTCTCCCTTCCTCTCATCACAGGACCTTGCTTTACAAATTAACCAGTGCTCATCAGATAGAACATATTGCACTTTTTATCACAAAACTTAAAAATTATATTGTCATTGGTCTTTATTTCCTCCTGTTGTAAAGGAAAAGGTGTCTTTCCTGTCCAAGCAGGGACACACAATAAAAGCAGCACTATATCTAAGAGGGGTTGGAATAGGGGATGGCTATTAGTTGTCGTGGCTGATGGATGAATGTTACTGGCATCCACTGGGGGGAAATCAGTGGAAGAAGAAATTCTAAAATGTGGAAGGAAGTCCTTTCATTGAAATTTCCCCTCTCCTGCCATGACTTTCAAATATCTCTCTAGAGTTCAACAGGGGAAAATTCATTTACAATATGAGTGAAGAACATAACTCCGATTGAGGTGTAGCCCACCACTTTTTGCAAGTGTATTATATACTGAGAGTTCCAGAAGTAGCAGCTATGATATACATGAAGGGAAATTTGTTTGTTTTGTTCAAAATTTTACCAAATATTGTATACCAACTTCTCCTTTTGGAGTTGATATTCTGTTCTTATAATACATATGGAGTATGTGAGAAAGACTATAGACTATAGACATAAAGACTATAGAAAAAAATAAAGTAAAGAGACTGAGGAATCCTAGAGATTTGTAATTTTAGTGGGTGTCAAGATAGGCCTAAGAGAATGTGACATCTGAGCCAATATTTGAGGAGGTGATGGAGTTATCCATTTATTAGTTAAGGAATGCACAAGAAAGAATAGTCACTAGTAGTAACCTCCCAAACTCATGCCCATGAATGCCTCAGGGTTGATAGCTGTAAAAGCTGTTGTTACTGGTACAACTAATAGGATAATCTTGGTGTGAAAATGGTGCATGTCCTAAAAAGAATCTTTTCACTTAGATCACTCATCACAAGAAATTTGATTTCTCTGCAAATACTAAAATGCTTAGTCCAAGTATTATAATAAAATATAATAATGAAAAGTTGAAAACAATCTAAATGTTGATTGAAAAAATATTATGAAATAATTACATTGTTGCTTAATACATTTTAAAGAAATAAAATATAAATTTTGCTACTTCTATAGTTAACAGAAGTTGTTGGCTTACTACAAAGAGCAATGATAAATATCTCTACATAGGCTTTAAAGTTTATATGATAAGGTAACAATAAAGTTTTCCTATTTTATTCTTTTATTATTTTTTTTTAGAGAGAGAGAGAGAGTTGAGGGGGGCAGAAGGAGAGAGGATCCTAAGCAGGCTCCCATCCAGTGTAAGCCCCACACAGGGCTCAATCTCATGACCCCAAGATCATGACCTGAACCAAAATCAAGAGTCGGATGCTTAAATGACTGAACCACCTAGGTGTCCCTAAGTTTTCCTCTTTATTTTAAAGGATTGTATTTAATTGGATATTTATAATTTATATTTTTGGTTTTATTTTATTTTTTTAAATTTTGTTGTTAACATATAATGTATTGTTTCAGGGGTACAGGTCCGTGATTTATCAGTCTTACACAATTCACAGTGCTCACCATAGCACATACCCTCCCCAATGTCCATCACCCAGCCACCACATCCCTCCCACCCCCCTCCACTCCAGAAACCCTCAGTTTATTTCCTGAGATTAAGGGTCTCTTATGGTTTGTCTCCCTCTCTGTTTTCATCTTGTTTCATTTTTCCCTCCCTTCCCCTATGATCCTCTGCCTTGTTTCTCAAATTCCTCATATCAGTGAGATCATATGATCCTTGTCTTTTTCTGATTGACTTATTTCGCTTAGCATAATACCCTGTAGTTCCATCCATGTCATTACAAATGGCAAGATTTCATTTTTTTGATGGCTGCATAATATTCCATTGTATATATAGACCACATCTTCTTTATTTATTCATCTGTTGATGGATACCTAGGCTCTTTCCATAGTTTAGCTATTGTGGACATTGTTTCTATAAACATTGGGGTGCACGTGCCCCTTCGGATCACTACATTTATATCTTTGGGGTTAATACCCAGTAGTGCAATTGCTAGGTCGTAGGGTAGCTCTATTTTCAACTTTTTGAGGAACCTCCATACTGATTTCCAGAGTGGCTGCACCAGCTTGCATTCCCACCAAGAGTGTAGGAGGGTTCCCCTTTCTCGGCATCCTCACCAACATCTGTCATTTCCTGACTTGTTAATTTTAACCATTCTGACTGGTGTGAGGTGGTATCTCATTTAGGTTTTGATTTGTATTTCCCTCATGCCGAGCGATGTTGAGCACTTTTTTATGTGTCTGTTGGCGATTTAAATGTCTTCTTTGCAGAAATGTCTGTTCATGTCTTCTGCCCATTTCTTGATTGGATCATTTATTCTTTGGGTGTTGAGTTTGATAAGTTCTTTATAGATTTTGGATACTAGCCCTTTATGTGATATGTCATTTGCAAATATCTTCTCCCATTCTGTCGGTTGTCCTTTGGTTTACTTGACTGTTTCCTTTGCTGTGCAAAAGCTTTTTATGTTGATGAAGTCCCAATAGTTCATTTTTGTCCTTGCTTCCTTTGCCTTTGGCAGTGTTTCTAGGAAGAAGTTGCTGGGGCTGAGGTTGAGGAGGTTGCTGCCTGTGTTCTCCTCAAGGATTTTTATGGATTCTTGTCTCACATTTAGGTCTTCCTTCCATTTTGAGTCTATTTTTGTGTGTGGCGTAAGGAAATGGTCCAGTTTAATTCTTCTGCATGTGGCTGTCCAATTTTCCCAACACCATTTGTTGAAGAGACTGTCTTTTTTCCATTGGACATTCTTTCCTGCTTTGTCAAAGATGAGTTGACCATAGAGTTGAGGGTCCATTTCTGGGCTCTTCTCTATTCTGTTCCATTGATCTTTGTGTCTGTTTTTGTGCCTACCATACTGTCTTGATGATTACAGCTTTGTAATAGAGCTTGAAGTCTGGAATTGTGATGCCACCAGCTTTGCTTTTCTTTTTCAACATTCCTCTGGCTATTCGGGGTCTTTTCTGGTTCCATAAAATTTTAGGATTATTTGTTTCATTTCTTTGAAAAAAGTTGATGGTATTTTGATAGAAATTGCATTGAATGTGTAGATTGCTCTAGGTAGCATTGATATTTTCACATTATTTGTTCTTCCAGTCCATGAGCATGGAACGTGGGTCCATTTCTTTGTGTTTTCCTCAATTTCTTTCATGAGTATTCTATAGTTTTCTGAGTACAGATCCTTTGCCTCTTTGGTTAGATTTACTCCTAGGTATCTTATGGTTTTGGGTGCAATTACAAATGGGACCAACTCCTTAATATCTCTTTCTTCTGTCTTGTTCTTGGTGTATAGAAATGCAACTGATTTCTATGCATTGATTTTATATCCTGCCACTTTACAGTGAATTTCTGTATGAGTTCAAGCAGTTTTGGGGTGGAGTCTTTTGGGTTTTCCACATGAAGTATCCTATCATCTGCAAAGAGTGAGAGTTTGACTTCCTCTTTGCCGATTCAGATGCCTTTTATTTCTTTTTGCTGTCTGATTGCTGAGGTTATGACTTCTAGTACTATGTTGAATAGCAATGGTGATAGTGGACATCCCTGCTGTGTTCCTGACCTGAGGGGGAAAGCTCTCAGTTTTTCCTCATTGAGAATGATATTCGCTGTGGGTTTTTCATAGATGGCTTTTATGATATTGAGGTATGTACCCTCTATCCCTACACTGTGAAGAGTTTTAATCAAGAAAGGATGCTGTACTTGGTCAAATGCTTTTTCTGCATCTAATGATAGGATCATATGATTCTTGTTCTTTCTTTTGTTAATGTATTGTATCACATTGATTGATTTGTGGATGTTGAACCAACCTTGCAGTCCAGGAATAAATCCCACTTGGTCATGGTGAATAATCCTTTTAATGTACTGTTGGATCCTATTGGCTAGTATTTTGGTGATATTTTTTGCATCCATGTTCATCAGGGATATTGGTCTATAGGTCTCCTTTTTGATGGGGTCTTTGTCTTGTTTTGGGATCAAGGTAATGCTGGCCTCATAAAATGAGTTTGGAAGTTTTCTTTCCATTTCTATTTTTTGGAACAGTTTCAGAAGAATGGGAATTAATTTTTCTTTAAATGTTTGGTAGAATTCCCCTGGGAAGCCATCTGGCCCTGGGCTCTTCTTTGTTGGGAGATTTTTGATGACTGCTTCAATTTCCTTACTGGTTATGGATCTGTTCAGGTTTTCTATTTCTTCCTGTTTCAGTTTTGGTAGTTTATATGTCTCTAGGATGCATCCATTTCTTCCACATTATCTAATTTGCTGGCATATAGTTGCTCATAATATGTTCTTATAATTCTTTGTATTTCTTTGGTGTTGGTTGTGGTCTCTCCTCTTTCATTCATGATTTTATTTATTTGGGTCCTTTCTCCTTTCTTTTTATTTAGCCTGTCCAGCGGTTTATCAATCTTATTAATTCTTTCAAGGAACCAGCTCCTAGTTTCATTGATCTGTTCTGGTCTTTGGTTTCTATTTCATTGAAACTAATTCTGCTCTGATCTTTATTATTCCTCTTCTCCTCCTAGGTTTAGGCTTTATTTGTTGTTCTTTCTCCAGCTCTTTTAGGCGTAGGGTTAGGTTGTGTATTTGAGACCTTTCTTGTTTCTTGAGAAAGTCTTGTATTGCTATATACTTTCCTCTTAGGACCGCCTTTGCTGCATCCCAAAGATTTTGAACAGTTGTGTTTTCATTTTCATTTGTTTCCATGAAATTTTTAAATTCTTCTTTAATTTTCTGGTTGACCAATTCATTCTTAGTAGGATTCTCTTTAGCCTCCATGTATTTGAGTTCTTTCCATCTTTCCTCTTGTGATTGAGTTCTAGTTTCAAAGAATTATGGTCCTAAAATATTCAGGGAATGATCCCAATCTTTTGGTACCTTTTGAGACCTGAGTCACCTGATTTGTGACTCAAGATGTGATCTATTCTGGAGAATATTCCATGTGCACTGGAGAAGAATGTGTATTCTGTTGCTTTGGGATGGAATGTTCTGAATATGTCTGTGAAGTCCATCTGGTCCAGTGTGTCATTTAAAGCCTTTATTTCCTTGTTGATTTTTTGCTTAGATGATCTGTCCATTTCAGTGAGGGGGTTGTTAAAGTCTCCTACTATTATTGTATTATTGTCAGTGTGTTTCTTTGATTTTGTTATTAACTGGCTTATATAATTGGCTGTTCCCATGTTAGGGGTATAGATATTTAAAATTGTTAGATCTTTTTGTTGGATAGACCCTTTAAGTATGATGTAGTGTCTTTCCTCATCTCTTATTATAGTCTTTGGTTTAAAATCTAATTTTTCTGATATAAGGATTGTCACCCCAGCTTTCTTTTGATGTCCATTAGCATGTTAAATTGTTTTCCACCCCCTCACTTTCAACCTGGAGGTGCTTTTGGGTCTAAAATGAGTCTCTTGCAGACAGTATATTGATGGGTCTTGTTTTTTTTATCCAGTCTGATACCCTGTGTCTTTTGATTGGGGCATTTATCCCATTTACATTCAAGGTAACTATTAAAAGATATGAATTTAGTGCCATTGTGTTGACTATAAGGTGACTGTTACTGTATATTGTCTGTGTTCCTTTCTGGTCTATGTTACTTTTAGGCTCTTTCTTTGCTTAGAGGACCCCTTTCAATATTTCTTGTAGGGCTGGTTTGGTGTTCACAAATTCTTTTAGTTTTTGTTTGTCCTGAAAGCTTTTTATTTCTCCTTCTATTTTCAATGACAGTCTAGCTAAATATAGTATTCTTGGCTGCATATTTTTCTCATTTAGTGCTCTGAATATATCATGCCAGTCCTTTCTGGCCTGCCAGGTCTCTGTGGATAAGTTTGCTGCTAATCTAATGTTTCTACCATTGTAGGTTACAGTCATCTCGTCCTGAGCTGCTTTCAGGATATCTCTTTGTCTCTGAGACTTGTAACTTTCACTATTAGATGTCGGGTTGTTGATCTATTTTTGTTGATTTTAAGGGGGGGTTCTCTGTGCCTCCTGCATTTTGATGCCAGTTTCCTTCCCCAAATTAGGGAAGTTTCCTGCTATAATTTGCTCCAATTTGCTCCAATACATTCTGCCCCTCTCTCTCTTTCATCTTCTTCTGAGATCCCAATTATTCTAATGTTGTTTCACTTTATGGTATCACTTACCTCTCGAATTCTCCCGTCATGATCCAGTAGTTTATCTCTCTTTTTCTCAGCTTCTTTATTCTCCTTCATTTGGTCTTCTATATCACAAATTATCTCTTTTGCCTCATTTATCCTAGCAGTTAGAGCCTCCATTTTTGATTGCATCTCATTAATAGCTTTTTTGATTTCAACTTGTTTAGATTGTAGTTCTTTTATTTCTCCAGAAAGGGATTCTCTAGTACCTTCTATGCTTTTTTTCAAGCCTAGCTAGTATCTTTATAATAATCATTCTGAACTCTAGTTCTGACATCTTACTTATGTCCATATTGATTAGGTCCCTGGCAATCAGTACTGCCTCTTGTTCTTTTTATTGAGGTGAGTTTTTCCATCTTGTCATTTCGTCCAGAGGAGAATAGATGAATGAGAGAACAAAATGATAAAAGGGTAACAATGACCCCAGAAAAATATACACTAAACAAATCAGAAGAAACCCAAACCTGGGGGGAAAAGAAAGAAAAAAAAAAAAAAAGAATATGATCAGGCCGGTGAATAGAACAGAGCCACACACTAGATTTTGTGTCTATTTTGGTCTGTTAGAAGAAATTGCCTCCCAAAATTTTAAAGAAAGAAAACCTTATATATATACAAAAATAAGGGTAAATACAATGAAGGGATGGAATACAACTGTAATGAGGAAAATTAAAAATAATTTTAAAAAAGGAATTGGTAAGAAGTTGGTTGAAAGCATGGGGATTAACATAACAATAAAAAAAATTAAAAAAAAAAAAAAAGAAGTTGGTTGAAAAAAGAATGAAAAAAATGTAAAAAAAAGAAAAGAATGTGATCAGGCGGGAGACCAGGACTAAGTTATACACCAGATTTAGGGTATATTTTTGTTAGAAGAAACTGTATCCCAAAATTTTAAAGAAAGAAAAACTTATATATATACAAAAAATAAGGTTAAATACAGTGAAGGGATAGAATATGACTCTAAAAATGAAAATTAAAAAAGATTTTTAAAAAGGAATTGATAAAATGTTGGTTGTAAAAGGGAAGAAGAAAAATTCAACTAAAAAATAGAAAAAGAAAAAATAAAGAAAATTTAAAAAATTAACTTTGAAAGACTAAAGAATCATCAGAAAAAGCCATGAATTCTATATGCCGTATTCCCTTAGCACTGGGGTTTTGCCATTCTCATTGATTGGTAAACTTGGTCTTGGTTGGCTGTTCTTGCTGATCTTCTGGGTGAGGGGCCTGTTGCAGTGATTCTCAAATGTCTTTGCCTGACGCAGAATTGCACCGCCCTTACCAGGGGCCAGTCTAAGTAATCTATATTTTTGGTTTTAATTTTATATGTTTAATTTCATATTATATGTATATGATATTTTTATATATCATTATTATATTTCAGTTCTTAAGTATGTAAGGACTACAAATATTTGAGACCAAATGTTTATAGACATGCTGTTGACATTTTCATTAACCAATAAGATTATTCCTATTGTAACATTTTTTATTAAAAAATAAATGGATACCTACTCATACATTTTTTAAAGATTTTATTTATTTATCTGAGAGACAGAGAGAAAGAAAGAGAGATAGCTTGCAGAGGGAGAGGGAAAGGGAGAAACAAGAGGCTTAATGGACTGAGCCACCCGGGCACCCTCTACTTACATCCTTGAATAGCAAACTATTTACAAATTACAGACATTGAGACTACATAATAGATCCCACATTTATAAAGATTACATTTCATAAATTTTATTGTACTTTACTTATATTTATAAAGATTGAATTTCAGATTAGATTTTTGCATTTTATATTGACTGTGGGTGTCTTGAGTGATGACAAAATAATGGGGGAAATGCACCCCACACTGAAGTCTTAGAAACAAGAAGTAGGAGTTGCAGCTGCTTTGGAAAAATTGATTTTTTACCCATCAGTTAAATGTTTGTAAGCATTGTAAAAATTTCTCAAAGGATGTTTGTATTCCTTAAAGTAGGTGTCATTTGTGAAATCAAATATAAATATTCATAAATTAGTGTGTGGGTATATACAATACTGATTTTTTTTAACAAGATCTCAAAGTAGACCATTGTTAAAAGAATAGCAAAATGCAAAAGGAAGAAATGTTTCATTGTTTATTATATAATGGCACTAAAAGAGAGGTCATCAACTTGAATACTCTCCTTTATCATGGCTAAAGAATTTTTTTAGTAAAAAAAAAAAAAAAGCTAAAAATCTTCTGTGAATCTTAACAGAGATTCAGGGAGACATTTTACAGCTTGCCTAATAATTTTGTGCAAAGATGCTTCTTTAAATACAAAAAAATGTAGCAAATTTTTTGTGATTGAGATGAAGCTGATTACTTCTTCAAATCAAAATTAATTTTTTTCAGAATGAAAACACACCTTTCATTTATAGTATGTGATAAATCTATTAAAATTGTCTGTAGAACATCAAACTGCTAAATAAAATGTGTAATCTAGTGGTTTGGATTCTTATAAACAAAACTATGGACACAACTGATTAAGTTGTTCAATTTTCTCTTAAATTTTTGCCATTACCTAAAACCACTTTAAGTTAGTAAGTCATTTGTGCTATATCCTGTTGCATATATTTTCTTTAAAGTGGAGTTTGAATTTTTTTGTTTCCAAAGTCTTTATATTTTTCCAAAGTTTTCCAACATCATGTTATTATATTTTACTTGCTAATGTACAGTGTATACACAGTGTATATGTATAGTGACCTTTAAACACTCATTTTTTGCAATGGTTTTGTATACTTAAGAAAATTATGACTAGATATGTTTTGTGTTGGTTATTTTATTTTAGTACCTTACTATACCTTTTAATCATCCATTATTAGTTGGTTAAAATGAATTTAGTTATTTGTTTACTTAATCATTTCATTTACTTAGTAGTGTATTCTTTTGGTAAAATATTTCCTAGATATAAGAATAATTGATGGCTTATGATCATGTTATCTCCAAAAGTCAAGTGGCTTCGAAATGAAGGGAATACTTGAAAGGACACTGGAAGCAGTGTTTGAGTAATTGCACAGTTCAAGCTTAACAGAACTGCTTGCTGAATTTAATGAGTCTGTTGTGCCCATATCAATAATAAGATATAGAAGACATTGTGTATTTCCACAATGGTTCATGTGTTTTAGCTGACACTGAGTTAAACAATGGTTAACTCAAACGCTGTCTGACTTCCTTCTCAATCATTATTTTCCACTGATTTAACTGGCTATTTCAGCTGCAGTTGCAGAATTAGTTGTCTAACTGAGTAAACCCACTAAAGAGTGGTACTTTTTTAACATGTAAATTTACTTATTTTCCCCTATTTATTAATTTTTATTTTAATTCCAGCATAGTTAGCATACAGTGTTATATTAGTTTCAGGTGTACATTATAGTGATTCAACAATTCTCTACATTACCCTGTGCTCATCATGTAGGTATACTCTTAATCCCCTTCACCTATTTCACCAATCCCCCACCCACCTCCCCTCTGGTAACCATCCATTTGTTCTCTGTAGTTAAGAGTCTGTTTCTTGGTCTCTCTCTCTAGCTCTTTTATTCCTTTGCTAATTTTTGTTTCTTAAATTCCACATATGAGTGAAATCATGTGGTATTTGTCTTTCTCTGACTGACTTATTTAGCTTAGCATTATACTCTCTAGCTCCATCCATGTTGTTGCAAATGGCAAGATTTCATTCTTTTTTATGGCTGAATAATATTCCATTATATGCCATACACATACACACACACACACACACACATACACACACACACACCCCATATATATGGCATATATATTTATCTTCTATAAAGAAGATATGGTGTATATAAATTTATTTTTTGTTCTTTGTTCCTTTTTATTTCAATTTTAATAAAATTTTGCACATATTTAGATTTTGATAATGACATGTTCAGAAATTTAAGAGACATTTTGATGAATTCCAATAATTTGGGATAGAGTAAATGAATATCAATTTGTAGAAATTACTTAAAGATATATATTCCAGCTCTGATGACATATTGAGAACATTTTGAAAACAAAGTTTTTGATAAATTCTAATTATTTTGTAAGTAACAAATGAATACTTATTCATGGAAATGGTTTAAAAGTATATATTCTGTTCTCTGTAGCTATAATACACTTAGTTTACAAATAAGACAGTACTCATATATTAATTTTTACATACAATGTATAAAGTTTTATGTGAATTAATAAAATTTGATACCTCTATAAATGAATGCAATATGATCTTAAACTGTAACATGGCATTTGGAAATGGGGTTAGTATAAAATGATGAATTTTTTATTGACAATTCAAAAAATAAATATCAGTATCTTACATTATAAAAATGTGGTCTTGATATTATAAATTTTATCTAAACACTTTCTATTTGCTTTATAGGGGATCTCTCTTTTGGATTAGTTTCACACATCAGTTGTAAAATTTCACACCCCTTCAGATCTAACCTTCAAAGGGAAATATTCATTAATAGGAGCAAATGGTAAAAGAAAGTAGCTTCAAAAATAAAGTAGCATGTTAAAGGCCATAGCATTTCATTCAAATATGTTGTTAAACTTTCTTAATTCCAAAGAACTGATCAGAGTTGTATTTGTTTTGTGGATTGTTCATAGCATCCAAGAATGGTTAAATAAAAGGAGAGGAAATCAATAACATACTAATTTGGCACTACTTCCTTCAGAAACATAGGAAACTTTTGATAATTCAGTAAACTGCCTTGATAATCTGCCACACTGTACATAGTCATTATGTCAATCTTAATTAAAAATGGACAGAAATCCTGCCAAAAGTGGTAGGTTCAGAATGATTTAAACTGTTCAGATGTTTTGGAGATGCACCATTGTGAGATGCTGACATAAAAAGAAAATAGGCAGATAGAAAATAATAGAGAGCCCAGAAATAAAACCACATATATGGTTAACTAATCTTCAACAACAATGCCAAGGACACATTATGGAAAAAGGATAGTCTCTCCATCAAATGATGTTGGAAAACTGGATATACATACGCAAAAGCATGAATATGTAACAGTATCTTACACCATACACCAAACAACCTCAAAGTAGATTAAAAACTTAAACATTAGACCTGAAACTATAAAGCTCCTGTAAGAAAACATAAGAGAAAAGCTTCATCACATTGATCTTGGCAACGATTTCCTAGATATGACACCTTAAAAGCACAGCAATAAAAGCAAAAGTAGACAAGTGGGATGACATCAAAATGAAAAGCTTCTGAACAGCAAAAGGAACAATTGGCAGGGTGAAAAAGCTATGAATAGAGTTGGAGAAAGTATTTTCAAACCATATATCTCACAATGGGTTAACATCTAAAATATATAAGGACTCATACAACTCAATAGCAAAAACAAACAAAAACCAAATAACTTGGTGAAAAAATGAGCAGAGGACTTGACTAGATATTCTCCAAAGAAGACATACAAAGAGCCAACAGGTATATGAAAAGATGCTCAACATCATTAATCATCGGGGAAATGCAAAAATCAAAAGCACAATGAGATATCATCTCAGAATGGCTATTATCAAAAAGTGGAAAGATAACACGTGTTGGTGAAAATGTGGACAAAGGGGGACCCTTGTGCACTGTTGGCGGGAATGTAAACTGCTAGAGTTACTATGGAAAACAGTATGGAGTTTCCTCAAAAAATTGAAAAATAGAACTACCATATGATCCAGTAATTCCACTTCTGAGTATATAACCAAACAATGAAGTCAGGATCTTGAAGAGGTATCTGCACTCCTATGTTTATTGTAGCATTGTTCACAATAGCCAAGACATGGAAACAACCAAAGTTTTCACTGACAGATGGATAAACAAAGAAAATGTAATATATATATACACAAATGTGATTGGTGGTTGTAGGGGCTAGGAGGTGGGGAAAATGGGAGTTGCTGTTCAACATGTGTATGGTTTTAATTATACAAGATGAATACGCTTTAAAGATCTGCTGTACAATATTGGGCCTGTGGTTAACTATAGTGTATTGGGTACTTAAAAATTTTCCAGGGGTGGGGCTACTGGATAGCACAGTGGGCTAAGCATCTGACTGTTTGTTTTGGCCCGGGTTGTGATCTCTGGGGGGTCATGAGATAGAGCCTTGTCTTGGGCTCTGCACTCAGTGGGGAGTCTCATTGAGATTCTCTTCCTCTCCTTCTGCCCCTCCCCACGATGCACACTCTCTCCCTCTCTCTCTCTAAAGTAAATAAATAAATCTTTTTAAAAATTTTTCCAGAGAGACCCCATGTTAAGTGTCCTTAACACAATATTAATCAATTAACATTTTAAAAATTAAATGCAATTATTTGATAAGAATATTCAAGAACGGAAAAATGCAGTGACATAAGCATTCTATTTCACAACTACTAACTGTATAAACTTATATGCTTTCAGAACAAATTATTTGATAATATGCCATGAAGTTTAGCTTCAACTCAGTAGTTAAACTATTAGGATGTTATCATAGCAATAAGTGATGTGAAATGATATATGCACAAAGCTAATTATTACAGTATTATTTGTAATAATGAAAAACACAAGCAGTGTAATTTCCACTAGAAAATTGTCAGTTTGAGCTTGTAGAAGATTTAATGTAATGGAGAAATATAGTAGGATATTATTTAAATAAATTAAATTAGAATATGTCCATTATTTTTTTAATAAAAAGGTAAAAATTAAATTGCTGATCCCAATGGCACAATGCCTAGCACATAGTAGAACCTAATAATGTTAAATAAGATAAAAAGCCAGGCAAATATTCATTTTTAATTGAATAAGTGACATATAGTATTACATTAGTTTGGGTGTACAATATAATGATTTGATATGATTGCCATTTGGGACAACATGGATAGACCTATAGGTCCATTTGATTTGATACATTATGAAATGACTACCAGAATAATTCTAGTTACAATCTGTCATCATACCAAGCTATTATGGTATCATTGACTATATACCCTATGTCATACATTACATTCCCATGTTATTTATTTTATAACTATACTTTTTAATCATACCCTTCACCTATTTTGTGCATCCCCTACCCAACTCCCCTCTGGTAACCATCAGTTCATTTTCTGTACCTATGAGTCTGTTTCTGTTTTGTTTGTTTTGTTTTTTTTAGATTCCACATATAAGTAAAACCATACAGTGCTTTGTCTTTCTCTACCCGACTTATTTATTTAGCATAATAACCTCTAGGTCCATCCATGTTGTCCCAAATGACTAGATTTCGCTCTTTTTCTATGACTAATATTCCACTTCCTTATCCATTCATCTATCAATGAATATTTAGGTATTTTTCTATCTTCACTATTGTAAATAATGCTGCAATGAACATAGAGGTGCATATATCTTTTCAGATTAGTGCTTTCATTTTTTTGATAAATACCCAGGATTGGAATTATTGAATCATATTGTAATTCTATCTTTAATTTTTTGAGGAAACTGTACTGTTTTCCACAGGGGCTGCACCAATTTCATTAACAACAGTGCACAAGGATTCTTTTTCTTTTTTTTCCTATGTCCTCAGCAACTCTTGTTATAACTTGTCTGTTTGATAATAGCCATTCTGACGGGTGTGAAGTGATATATTATTGTGGTTTGATTTGCATATCTCTGGTGGTTAGTCATGTTGAGTGCCTTTTCTTGTGCCTGTTGGCCATCTGTGTGTCTTCTTTGGAAAAATGTCCAAGTCCTCTGCTCATTTTTTAATTGGATTGTTTTTTGGTCTAATTTAAGTTCTTTATATATTTTGGATATTAACCCCTTGCCAGATATATCATTTGGAAATATATTCTCCCATTCAATAGATTGCATTTTTGTTTTGTTGATGATTTCTTTTGTTGTACAAAAGCTTTTTATTCTGATCTTGTCTCAATTGTTTATTTTTGCTTTTGTTGCCTTGCCTGAGAAGACATAGCTAGAAAAATGTTTCTACACTCAATGTCAAAGAAATTACTGCCTATGTTTTTTTCTAGGAGTTTTATGGTTTCAGGTTTCACATTTAGATCTTTAATCCACTTTGAGTTTATTTTTATGTATGGTGTAAGAAAGTGGTCTAGTTTCATTTTTTTCCATGTCACTGTCTTGTTTTCCCAACACTGCTTCCTGAAGAAACTGTCTTTTCCCCATTGCATATTCTTGTCTCCTTTGTCATAGATTAATTGACCATATAAGCCTGGGCTTATTTATGGGTTCTGTATTCTGTTCCATTGATATATTTGTCTGTTCTTTTTTTTTTTTTTTTACCAGTTTGGTAAGGTTTAATTACTATAGCTTTGTAGTATAGTTTGAAATCTGACTGTATGATATCTTCAGTGTGCTCTTCTTTCTTAAGATTGCTTTGGCTATTCAGGATGTTCTGTGGTTCCATGCAAGTTTTAGGATTATTTGTTCTAGTATGTAAAAAATGCCATTGATATTTTGATAGGGTTGCATTAAATCTATAGATTTCTTTGGGTAGTATGGGCATTTTAACAATATTAATTCTTCTAATATATGAGCACAGTATATGTTTGTGTCATCTTCAATTTCTTTCATCACTGTTTTATAGATTTTGTAGTACAAATTTTTTAGTTCCTTGATTAAGTTTATTCCTAGGAAATTATTATTTCTGGTGGAATTGTAATTGGATTGTTTTCTTAATTTCTCTCTCTGAGAGTTCATTATTAGTGTATGGAAATGCAGCAAATTTCTGCATATTGATTTTGTATTCTGAAACTTTACTAAATTCATTTATTAGCTCTAACAAGTTTTTGGTGGAGGCAGAAGGGTTTTCTATTTATAGCGTTATGTCATTTGCAAATAGTGACAGTGTTATTCCTTCCTTTCGAGTTTGGAAGCCTTTTATTTCTTTTTCTCGCCTAATTGCTTTGACTATGACTTCCAATCCTATGTTGAATAAAAGTGATGAAAGTGGACATCCTTGTCTTGTTCTTGATCTTTCAATTTTACTCTTGAGTATGATGTTAGCTGTAGGTTTGTCAGATATGGCCTTTATTATGTTGAGGTTTGTTCTCTCTCTATCAATTTTGTTGAGAGTTTTTATCATAAATTGGTATTGGATTTTGTCAAATGCTCTTTCTGCATCTATTAAAATAATCATATGGTTTCTCTTTTGTTTTCTTAACGTGGTCTATCATGTTGATTGAGTTGACTGAACCTATGTATGTTGATAGACTTAAAGGAATCAACTGTAAATTAAAAAAATTACAGACCTAGGAAAGGAGAAGCTAGGAGATGAATGCACTAGCTAAGAGAGTGTTGCAATATGGTCATAAAACTCATGAGAACCCACCTGTTTTAAATATTGCCTTAGGCTTTAAAATCTTTTAGAAAGGACCTTTAGTGTTAGAAACCAAAAAGAAAAGGACTTACATAATAAAAGTGATACCAGACAAGCACTTAATATTTTTTTGGTTTATAAATATGTTTTAATATCAATTATAATGCAATAATAATATTCAAACCTCATTAAAATATTACATATATCAGAAAATTTTAGAATAAAAGAACTATCTTTTTTATTTCTATTATTTCTTTTTTTATTTCTATAAATTTTTTTTTATTTCTGTAAAAAAGAATATTCTAAAAAAGAATTTCTTTTTTTATTTCTATTATTCTTCTATTATTTAGAATAAAAGAATGGTGCTATTTTTCCTTTTAAATAGTTATCCATTATAGTTACTAATTTGAATCTGGAGAAATTAAAACATAAAACATTCATTCAGAGAGTCAGTGATATAATTATCAATGGTGTCATAATAGAACTATTCTTGTTTTATTGTTTAGTTATTATTCTTGTTTTATTATTTATTTATTGTTTATTTATTTATTCTTGTTTTAATCTTATCAATTTAACAACTTGCAAAAATAAGTTAAAATTACTTTTCTCTAAAATGGAAAATTATTCGATAATATTTAGATTTTCATAGTGCTTGATAATTCAGTTCACTTGTCTGTGTATAATAAGCTGATATTGAAAGTGGGTGTGAAATTATATTTAATAGACAATAAACTGAGAAGAGAACACTTCATGACCAATTCAGTTTTAAGACCTGATTGTATAAAAAAAATGACAAGGCAATTAGCATTATAGATTTAGTTCACAGTAAGAAATCCTGAATGGCTGATTCTTCTTAAAATACAGAGCAATGTTGTAAAAATTAGATTACATAAGACACTCCATTCCCAGTAAAAGTAAGATATAAGTAAGAAAAAAATTCCACAGGATTTAAAAGATAAATGAACAAAATATCATAAAGTTATACTATTTGGTTTGTAGCATACAAAGGAATACCTTGTAACAACAACACAAAAGAGAGCAGTAGGACAGAGCTTATAGATAGGTGCTTGGATTTTGTATACTATTGAAGTTTAGTTGGTATCTATTTGAATTGGACTGTTACTAAATTTGACGTTAAATGAAATCCCCATGAAGATCACAATACAATAGTTTAAAAATGTACACAAAAGGAAGTTAGAAGTGAATCAAGAGTTTACTAAAAAAATCAACTAAACACAAAAGAAGGCATTAATTTTAAAAAAAGGCATTAATAGAGAAAATGAGAGACCCCAAAAACCAACTATAAGATATAAAGAAAACAAATACCAATTGGCAGAATTAAATCCTTCCTTATCCGTAATTGCTTTAATGAAAATGGGTTAAAAAGATAGGGGTTGATAGATGTTTTGTTTTGTTTTGTTTTGTTTTTAAAGGTTCAATTATATGCTGTCTAGTAGAGGCATATTTTAGATCCAGAGACAAAAAGATTAAAACTGAAAAGATGGAAAAATATTATATGTAAGTAGTTACCAAAAGAGAGCTGGTGTGGTTATACCAATGTCAGACAAAAATAGATCATAAGGAAAAAATGGTTACAAGAGAAAAGATATTATATATTCATGAAAGTGTTGATTTGTCAAGACAATATAAAAATTAAAAACACATACATAAAATGGTTCTGGGAGGTAGGAAGCAGCAGGAATTTTCTCCCAACTAGACAACAATCGCACTAGCAAAATCTGTCTGATATAGTTATCAGACAGATAATTCCAAAAGTTTTTGGAACTCTGGAGTGTATTAAAGGCTTGCAACTTTCAGGGGAAACCTTGGAGGGGAAATTGCAGTTAATTTCAGTTAATTTTAGCTCTAAGCACAGACACAGCTACCAATCCCTCATCCCTCAGTCTCTTGGCAGGTAACTGTGCATGTGTTCCTGAATCAGTTTGCACACACTTTGCAGTGGACCCTGTCTTAAAAATGTGGTCAGTCTGTGTTCTCATTGGTGATTGCTGCTTCTGATCACAGAGATAAAAACAAAGAGGTAGGTAGCCATTTTTGTTGCACCTGCCCCATTGTTGCAAGCCCCTCCCCCTTCAGCTGAAGTGACTTCTAGGGAACTCAGAGGGGCAGTACTCATTATCCGCCCCTTCATTTTTCTCCTTTTTTACCTTTTGGAAGCCGACTTTAATGACTAGGACATTCAGAAACAACTAATATACAGGAAAAATTAGGAAATGATTGCACATGCCCAGAGAAAAGAACAGGCTCAGAAGGACCTGAGAAGACCTAAAATTTACACTCAGACTGATCCTTTGCACAGAGACAGCCTATAATAACCAAACAAACAAATGTAATTTTTTTTAAATAAGACAAAATAGCAGAGACAATATGATTTCCAGAGAAACAACATTATTAGATTCAAATATCTAATGTTCAAAAAAAAATCCCAAGGCATATAATAAAACAGGAAAGTGTGACCCATTTAAAGGAAAACATAAATAAATTAACAAAAACTATCCTTTAAAAAGATGTCCTGGCAGATTTACTAGACAAAGACTTCAAAAGAGCTGTCTTAAAGGTGCTGAAAGAATTAAAGGAAGATGCAGAGAAAGTTAAGAAAATAATGTATAAACAGAACGGAAATATCAGTAAAGAGATACGAAACCTAAAGAAAAAAAGAAATTCTGGTGTTTAAAATATTGTGAGTGAAATGAAAAGTTCACTTGAGGGATTCAAAGCAAATATGAGTAGGCAAAAAAAGAATCAGAGAACTTGAAGACAGAGCAATAGATAATATCAAGTCTGAGGGACAGAAAAAAAGACAGATTGAAGAAAAGTAAACAGTGCTTAAGGTAGTTGTGGGATAACATGAAGCCAACCAACATACACATTGTGGGAGTCCCAGAAAGAGAAGAAGCAGAGAAAGGGCCAGAGAGGATATTTGGAAAAAAAATAAATAATGGCTGAAAACTTCTCAAATTTGATGGAAGACAAATAATATAAACATTCGAGAACCTCAACATCTAATATAAAATTAATTTAAATATCCAAGGAGCTCAAAGAACTGCAAGTAAGATGAAGTAAAAGGGACTCACATCAGAAAACATTGTAATCAAATTTTTGAAAGACAAAGACAAAAAGAGGAAGTTGCTGGTAGGAATAAAAAATGGTACAGCTGCCAAAGAAAACAATTTAGTAATGCCTCAAAAAGCTGAAGATAGAATTACCACATCATCTTTCAACTCTACTGTTAGATATTTACCAAAAAAAATAGAACAGTTACAGATGGTTCTGGATTTACAATATTCACTAAAGTATTTTTCAACTTTACAATGATACCAAATTGATACACACTCAGTAGAAACTGTACTTTTAATTTTGAATTTGGATCTTTTCCCAAGCTGGTAACATGTGGTCCATACTCTCAGGATGCTGGGCAGTAGTAGAAGGAAGCTGCCGCTCCCAGTCACTCATGCAATCACAAAGGTAAACAACTGATATAATTACAATTACAACTGTTCCGTACCCACACGACATCTTGTTTTTTACTTTCAGTACAGTATTAAGTAAGTTACAGGAGACATTCAACACTTCATTATAAAATAGGCTTTGTGTTAGATGATTTTGACCAACCATAGGATAACAGAAGTGTTCTGAGCATGTTTAAGGTAGGCTTGGCTAAACTATGATGTTTGGTAGATTAGATATATTAAATGCATTTTGACTTACAATAATATTAATTTATGATGGGTTTATTGGGACATAATCCAGTAAAAGAAGATCTGTACTTGTATAATGTTAATTGCATGATTATTCAGAATAGCTAAAAGGCGGAAACAATCTAAGTGCCTATCAACAAATAATTAATAAACAAAACATAGCATATACATATAATTGAATATGAGCCTGAGAAAATGAATGAAATTCTGATACATGCTACAACATGGATGGATGTTGAAACAATATGTTCAATAAAATAAGCCAGATACCAAAGGACAAATACTGTATGACTCCACTTACATGAAATATCTAGGCAAATCGATATAGACAGTAAATTAGAGGTTATCAGGTGCTGGGGGAAGGGAGGGATAGACAGTAATTTTATAATGGTTACAGAACTTTTGTTTGGGTTGTTGATAGAGCTTTGGAAATAGATAGTGGTGATGTTTGCATAACATTGTAAATATGTATAGTGATGCTGAATTGTACACTTAAAATGGTTAAAATGACAAATTCTGTATTATGTATTTGTGCCAATTAAAAAAAAAGAAATCCCCCAATCCACCAAAACATAAAATAAGTAAACAAAACAACAATAACAACAAGCATGCAAATCAGGAATTAGGTGCAACATTAGACAATTTTGACTTACAGAAATGTACCTACCTATAAGAAGTTAATTAACAACAACAAAAAAGTAGTTGATTAACAAGTTATTTCATTAAATGTAATATTTCATGTGAAATAAAAACAAAAATTCTATGAAATTCTGATTTTTCTGAAATGACTTTTAGAAAGCATTAAAAATATAAAGTCACATAATTGATCAAAATAATTTTATTAGATAATGAGCTTCTAAGGGCAGGAATAATTTCATATATTAAAAATTATTGAGGACCTGGGGCACCTGGGTGGTTCAGTCAGTTAAGCGTCTGCCTTTGGCTCGGGTCATGATCCCAGGGTCCTGGGATTGAGCCCCCCATCCGGCTCCCTGTTCATCGGGAGTCTGCTTCTCCCTCTCCCTCTGCTGCTCCCCCAGCTTGTGCTTTCTTGCCCTCTCTGTCAAATAAATAAATAAAATCTTTAAAAAAATTATTGAGGGCCTTAAGAACTTTCGTTAATGTATGTTATCCTTGCTGATATTTAGTATATTATAAATGTAAACAGATATTTTTAAAATATGGATTTATAAACTAATTTTTAAAAAATAGATATTCATGTTAACATAAGTACTTTGTGTAAAACCATTATTTGGGAAAAAATGTGTCCATTATTATTTTACATTTTTGCAAATCTGTTTAATGTCTGGCTTTAAAAAAAGACACAGAGATTCTCATATTTGCCTCTGCATTCTATTTGTTAAGATATGTTATTTTGCTTGAAGAATATGAAGAAAATCCAACCTCACACAGATATGTAGCCAGACAGGGAGGATCTAACTGACCCCTGAAAAAGTCTGAGACCCCAGGGGACTTCTAGCCACACTTTGAAACCATAAATCTATCTGTAAACCACGTTACAAAAAAATCCTCATCACTTATGTCACATATAGATTCTAGCTAGATTTACGTTCATTCTCCAGAACTTAATATGAATGACACATTTGTTAGGAAACAATCTCAGATATACATATTTCAGGATAGGTAAGTCTTTGTTTTCCCACAAAACCTGGCTTATCTTTATCCTTCCTATATCATAATCAATTTTACTTACTGTTCTTCTCACTCATTAGACTGACAGCTCTTGTGAGGCATCAGAAATGCTGTCCTTGGGGTGCCTGGGTGGCTCAGTCGTTAAGCGTCTGCCTTCGGCTCAGGTCCTGATCCCAAAGTCCTGGAATCGAGCCCCGTGTCCGGCTCCCTGCTCAGCGGGGAGCCTGCTTCTCCCTCTCCCTCTCCCCCTGCTTGTGTTCCCTCTCTCGCTGTCTCTCTCTCTCTGTCAAATAAATAAATAAGAAATCTTTAAAAAAAAAAAAGAAAAAAATGCTGTCCTTTCACTAGTTAGGACCAAATCACAAGTTAAGAGCACAATGAATAACTCTTTAATGAATGCATGAATGATTAATGGAATGAGCGGACGAAGGAAGATATTTGAAATTCTGTTTAAAATGGAATATTGTAAGACTTGGATACAATAGAAGTGTCCATGTTCTGAGAGGATTTGAAAGGATAGGGAGTGAGAAAATTGTATTCATTTACAATGGCGAATAATTTCACATCTTACAGACCTCTATCCCAGAGAGTTAAAAAACAAGATTTTTTTTTCCTTTTTTTTTTTTCAGTTTGCTAATGTGGTTTCAATGGTAGCATTGCTCTTATACTATTCTTAGTATTTAGGATCTGAAAAAATATTTTATAAAAACAATTTAATCTATTTAAAAATAATTCCCTAAATTGAGATAATATGGTAGAAGAAATAAGAAAGGAAAAAAACAATATAATAAAAAATACTGTCTAGTCACACAGCTAGATATCTTATAGTAAGACTTCTTATACCTCCATCAACCTCTGACAGGATGATTCTATCATCGCATTTTTATGTATGTATGTATGTATTTAATTTCCTACAGTTTTGTATTGATTTTAAAATTAGGTCTTTGAGTTTTTGCATACATGCATGCATATGAAGGACACAGAAAAATAACATGTGGCCGGCAGAATACAGATACAAAATCTTGCAATTTTTGTAGACATTTTGCCTTTTCCCAGTTATTGTATTATACTTAAAATGTGTCACTTCTTTCCCTACAGTAATGTATGAGGAAGGAAAACATAACCCTTCTTGTTTTAAAGACATGGAAACAGGGGTTAAATGAATTGTGAAATTCATTTAGTTAGCATAGAGTAAAACCTTCTGCATCTGTAGTGTTTTTCACTTCATCACTTGCCTCTTCCCTCTTCCTCTGACCAATCCAACTTTATTAACCTGGATGTGTGTCTCCTCTTCCCGGATCATCGTCTGGATGAATGCATAGCTGACTTTGTGGATCTTCTTCTATGATGAAGCATCTGGTGGTGGCCCCGAAGCTTCTGGCACTCTGGTGAGTTTGCCCCACAGCTCAGTGCAGATGGCCGAATTATTGATGGAAATGACAGCCTCCTGTGTGAGTGGCTGCCACAAGGACAGCTTCTGCCCTTGTGTTTCTAGTACCAAACCCCACTCTCTTACTCATGGGAACAGTGGCTATTCATGAGGCAGCCACTGGGTGGCGCAAAAGTGCACACTTTGTAGGAGGCCCTTGACTTAATTGACAAGTATGCCAGAGATAAAAGTGTTTCTCCTAGTTCATATTTTGAAGCAAATTGGAAGGTTCAAATTCAGATTCTAAGGGAAGGTCTGAATTCTCATTATCTAGCATACCTTCTCTATGATGATGTATTGATTGCATGTATCTTTATTCGCGTTAAATAGAATCTGTCGCACACGTACATACACGCTACACAGTCCGAGGACTAAACATAATCATTAATCCATATAATAGAAAGTAGAATACCAACTTATCATTGCCATTTATGATAAAATTTTCTTTCTAATAGATCTTATTTGCTGGGTATTTTGGTCTTTCTGAGTATGTATGATAATTCTGCTTCAGTGTGGCAATTTAAAAAAAATGATAGTTTATTGCATTTTTCTCCTTGCTTCTGTTGCTTTGTGATTGTTGAGTTACATTCATCAAACAGCACATTCATATGCAGCAACATAATTGTGGCCGTTTCGTATCTATAATCACTTAAAGAGAATGAGTGGGGATTAGCCCTTAGCTGGAGTGTTTAAAGAGGGAAAGAGGGAGCTTTAGTGTTTAAAAACAGATGAGCCATTTTCTACCTCCAGATTTCTTACAGGATTTGTGCCTAGTCTGATTTTCTTTAGATTGAGGAAAATGCTTGTATCTATGAAGAATTTAAATGAGTACATTATACAAATGTTATATTCAGGTAGAATGTAGTATTATATAGTAGTCTATTTAAGGGATTCAATGCCTGGAAATCCAGCACAATGAAAAGTTCCATTCGCTCAGACTTTTGTATTTTATAGACAATGTGAAAAATTGTGTTAAAAATGCATTCCACATATAAGAGGAGGCTCCCCCTTTTTCATGTACATTTGGAAAAGTGTGGAAATAACAAGTAAAAATGATAATACCACAAAGATGTCAGCATCAGATTATAATCAGATGATGTTTTAATGAAGAAACATCAGTTAGTGATATTTCTAAATTTTTTATTTTGTGTTTTTTCTTCTATCAGAGAGGCAAGACTCTCTTTCCAATGTGAGGAGTGGGGTACAGGGGTATTGGAGTATCTAATTTAGAAAAAAAAGAAGAGGTCAGGGCGCCTGGGTGGCTCAGTTGGTTGGGCGACTGCCTTCGGCTCGGTTCATGATCCTGGAGTCCCTGGATTGGGTCCCGCATAGGGCTCCCTGCTCAGCAGGGAATCTGCTTCTCTGTCTGACCCTCACCCCTCTCGTGTGCTCTCTCTCGTTCTCTCTCTCTCAAATAAATAAGTAAAATCTTTAAAAAAAAAAAAAAGAAGAGGTCAATGACGTTGAATGATATTTTTTCTTTTCTTTTTAAATTGTCCTTCTCATTTGTTTATTGTCAAGAATGCCAGCTTTAAGATGAAGTATTTCAGGAGAAAATCCCTCTGCTTTCTTTTTTAAATTCTTTTTTTTTATGGTATAGGATTTATCAATAACAATATGCATAGTGAGCAAATAAGATATTCAGCTTTTCCACATATATCTCCTTTTGCTTAAGTGTGTTATAAAAAAGTGTTGGGAAAGAGGTAAAATTTGCATTCAGCAATCATATGCTGTATTCAATATGTCCACTATTCTACTGTGACTGAATGGGTAAAGCAACATCATAGCTTGGTTCTTCATCTGCCTCATTTATGGCCACTAAGTAATTCTACAGGATGGCTCAGTAATAGCTTTGTGAGTCAAGATGCTGCAATTCTAAAATAGGAACAAAATGACCCGTCCAAATATATCATGGAAATGCGACAAGTATCAAGACATGAATAGGGAAAACCAGAAAATTAAAGAGGTTTTAGGAAATAATAATAATAACAATAATAATCCTACTTATTTACTGAACTATGTGCCTGGTCCTTACTAAAGGATTCATATCCTGTAACATTACTCCCCATAATTCTGCAATAAAGGTTTATTTTTTCAGCAGATGGAAAAGCAGCAGAGTGAGGGAATGCATCTTGCCTAAGATTACCCTCAAATAGAGTGACAGAGGGGAGGTTCCAGAGTGCATTTATTATGACTATGAAATTGGATGTAGGGAAAGATAGACATTTTATACTTGTAAATGCCCTACAGTTTACCAAGTGCCATCATACTATCATTTGATCCTTTCAGGAGCTCTAGGAAATACATTATTACCCCAGTTGTACAGATGAATACATAAATATTTAAAATAACAATAATCGCATGCCTAATAAGGCACCAAGCCTAAGGTAGGAAAGGGTTTAGTGTTCTCTCTATGAAGTCAAACCAGTTGGCTTGGAGCACTGATTGAAAGTAAAGAATATAGATATATATAGAGAAGGAAGATATACATTCTGGAGGCCAATTCAGATGAGGATTCATGGATTTTTATATTTATTCTTGTTCTACAGGTTACTAGAAGAAATGTGCCTGGAGGGGAACCACGGGAAGAAAAAATATTTGAGGAAATAAAGGTGGCTTACAAAGGCTTTGTGTGTTGGCAGAGTTCTGGAAGAGCTAAATCCACCTGCAGTTAAGGGAGGCTGTGAGTTATGAGGAAAAGAGCCCTGGGCCTGAAGGCAACTGCTGTGGGTTCCAGGCCAGGCTCAGATACTCACAAACTGAAAGATCTTTGGGGGGGGTCACATAACTTCTTGGGGACTTACTTTCTCCTCTTGTAAGATGAGAGGGTTGAGTTACACGATGTCTAATGGACTTACCAACGAAAAAGTTTTGACTCTAGAGTTTAATTATATTTCAAGCCTTATCACCAATAAGGGGACAGCTCAATGGGCTCTCCAGAGAAGGAAGAAGCCCCAGGATATTTCCCACCTGCTATCATGGTGCCTCCGTCTAGACATCAACTTCAAAACAGGAAGCAGTAGTATTAGCCTGCTACTTTGTCCCTACCTGTCTTCCCCGCAATTCATTCAGGTGAAAAAGGGAAAATTCTGAGGAAATCTAAAGATCAAAGAAAAAGAAAAGAGGATGCAAAAGACTCCTCTTGATTTTATAACTCCCAGTTAGAGGATGATCTGCAGGACTGCTTTAACTCTAGATTATGGATTTGGAGAAACAAACAAGTAACTGCATATTCTTTAAGGCAAATGAGCCACATTTTTGGACATTATATGTTCTTCCCAAATTTTCTGATTATCCTAACTCCAGGAGACCCCCATTTTCTCTATTCAAATGCTGATCAGCTACCTCTCTGGTCCTAAATACAACAAAGGAGAGGGCATTCTGTTCTTGAGACTAGTTGTTAGTCACTTTGTTTCTTCTGAATGCATCACAAAAGGCCAGGGATAGGTTTTCTGGATCCCAAAAAAAGACAATCCCTCCACACTTCCAAAATGCATCTAAATCAATCATTTTTGGTGTAGGCACTTTGGACATAGGTAGGGGCAGTTTTGCTCCACCCCAACCATTTACATATTGAAATAGACATTATTTTAGTATAAATTGCTTTTTATGTCTCATTTATTTTTTGTTGGAACATCATATTGATTTTTTTAGTTATTATAAGTATATAGGTGGGTTTACTATCTATGAATTTCTTTTCAGGATATTAAATGACCATTATAAAGCACTTATTCTGGAAGAAATCATTGGATCTTAGAGGAGTCAGGCTAATTGGTATAAAATAACTCACATTATTAACTGGGAGGAGGCCCCTTTCCAGGCTGGGCAAGTGAAGCCTCCCTTAGCTCCAGGGTTTCTTTAACAGCCTTGATTAGCCAGCTTCCTAGTTTCCTAAGTTTAGTAAGTCATCTGAGTAGGAGCACGTGGGTGAAAAAGTCTGAAATCAGTGTTACTACCTCTCAAAACCCTGTAATAATCTGCTCAGCTAATATTTACTGAAAACATGCATTGTGAGAAACTGAATGTTCAAAGGATACACATGGTCACTATCTCAAGAAGGTAATACTTACGGTTGTCAGGGAAGAAAAAGACATGTGAGCATAAATCATAAAGTCATAGGTGTAGTATTAGAAAACAAATAACATGCTATAGAATTGCAGGAGAAACAATTCTTACAACAGTGTTCAGAGTAGCTTTTATGAAAGAAATAACATTTGAATAGAAGCTTAAGGGTCGAATGAGATTTTGATATAGTAGGAGAGCAAACAGTCTGAACAAAGTTAATTGCCATAAAAATGTGGCCATGTTCAGGGAATAATAAGCAGTCAATATGAGCACTGAAGTGTGCTTCCAGATGGAGCTGACAGGCAGGATATGGCCAGACCTTGGGCAATTTTTAATGCCACACTTGGGAATTTTAACCTGTCCCCTTGGACAATAAGGAGACCCTACATGTTTTAGGGAGAAGGCACTAGCATCATCCAGATTAGTTTAGGGCAATGACTGGCAGCGATGTAAGGGATAAAAAGGGGAGCAAATAAAAAGAAAAGGGGAAGGGAGACTGATGAGGAGTTTCTTCCATAATCCAGTGGTGAGCTGACACGGCAGGACTGAAGCCAGGCACTGATGCAAGAATGGGAAGGAGGAAGGCAGATAGGAGAGAAAATGGTATTTCCTAACTGTGGGTGTAGGGGGAAAGGAAAACCAAAGAGGAAAAGATGACTCCAAGCCTCGTCATATGGATGATATTAATAAGTGAAGGAGACGGGCTCCTGGGTGGCATATTCAGTTAAGCAGCTGACTCTTAATTTCAGCTCAGGTCATGATCTCAGGGTTGTGAGATCAAACCCGGCATCAGGCTCCGTGCTGGGGCGTGGAGCCTGCTTAAGATTCTCTCTCTCCCTCTGCCCCTCCCCCTTCTGTCTCTAAAATAAATAAATAAATACTTTAAAAAAATAAGTGAAGGAAAGAACATCACTCCGGAGGACTGAATGTTTAGAGAGAGGACAATGAATTTGGTTTGGAACACACTGAGTAGAGGTGATATCAGCATTAAACGCTTATCCTCTCCCCCCCACCCCCAGTCAATACTAACTTGTTTTCATGACACAGTCCTGGCTGGTTTAAAGAGTCATTGAAAATATAAAGGGGGTTCTATTATGACTTACTGAAGTGGTAATTGTATCATAGAAGTATCAGTATTGTCTGTGGACTTTATTAGCAAATACAAAAACAAAGTTCTTGAATGAATGCTACCGTTTAAAAAATGTATCGTGTACATCATCTGCCAATGAACACACAGCTGTTCATCATACTTCCTGTGTGGTAGGATGTGACACTGTATGTGATACTATACAGATCGGTAAAACGAAGTTCACATCCAATAGACAGATACTAACATGCAGGCACATTCCAACATCACTTTTCAGAAGCTGCTTGTTCTACTCACTCTGATGATAACAATCTGACATGAGGTCTTTCACCAAGTATTAATATTTTCCTTTTTTGCTGTTGTTCCTTAGAAGCAGCCAGGTGGCCCTCACTCAGACACCAAGACTTGTTTCTATATGGCAGCCTAATTCTAAATTCTATAATTATTGGGCTTTTATACGACAAATGACCTACCATCTCTTCATTGCACAGTCACTGGGAAAGGTTCCCGCTCAGGGTTCTGGCACCGCTCTGGGTAGAGGTAGTAGGGAAAGAAGGACTTCAGAACTGGGGAGACTCCCCTCCTGAGTACTTGATGGCTTGAATTAGACATCAGTGAAGCATTTTAAAGAGAAGACAAGAACACCTAGATAAGACAGAGCTTGGGAAAACAAAACAAAACTGGTCACTATATCTAGAGAAGTGAAGTCTTAATATGAAAAAGAGGTTAGAAATGGAAGCACAGTAATAAATAATAAGCTATTGGGTTAGATGTGCATGAGTCTATTTTAGCCAGACATCTTTATATTTTTAAATCACATAACTAACAATCCTCAGTCAGACTTCATGCTCACCAAGTAGCAGCCTGATAATAATGTAGCTTCCCGTGTGGCATGCTTGCATGTGGAGTGCCTGGTTGCCTCTCCAATTAGATGGCTCATTATAAATTGATAAACTGGTGTACATCATTCCTTTTGAGCTTAGATAATCTGAGATTACTCCTGCTCCTAGTATGTTGATAAATCAGCTTTGTAACCCACCTAGACTTAGAGCCAGTCCTTGAACCGTAATGCACTTAAGCCTGCCTCCCCGTGGAACTTCTTTGGAGATAGATATAAATGTCTTCTTTAGGGCTCCCAACATCTCATTGAGCACAACTTTTCCGAATTCAATTTTAATAATTGTCACTGTTGGCAGAGTGAAGTTCAGAATTAGAGAAACTACATGGTCGCATGGTGGACCCAGAACAGTCCTATCGCCAGGGTGAGCATGTAATTTAGAATTTAGTAGCAGATCCCATTTGAGAATGCAAAGGAGCACCCAGCAAATTTGAGAACAGAATTAAAAAAATAAAAGTTTTCAAGAGGACTCTCCCAAGAAAACCATGGTACATGGCTACCCTACTCAACTCAAGTTGCTAGACCAATCTTGAGAGTGAACTTGATATTTTCATTACGATTCTGTTGTGAACCTATAATGAACCAGTACCAAAAGATACAGTTTTTTCTCTGTCATCCAAACATAGAACCCTCCCAGAACTTTCTGGGACAGCTCCCTTGGGGTTTCTGCACTTGGCATTCCATAGCATAAGCCAACTTTACCCTTAAGGATGACCTCCAGACCTGGTGACCTCAGTCTGCTGTGTCTTAGCTGAGGAAATCTATTCCCTAGGGAGAAAAAATGAAGTTTAGGTCTATACAAAACTGTCGAAGATTTAAAAGTTTTCTCTGGAGAGAGGGCATTGAAATCAAAAGGAAGGAGAAACATTTACTTTTTACTTATAATTTTTGTACTATTTCAATTTTCTTGAATTCATTTGATTTTTAATGATAGTCTTTTTTTAAAAAAATCACCTTACCCCTTCTAAAATTCTTACAGACTTGTGTACCTATGCAGTGAAGACCCCTATTGGAGGCCCATATGCTTCTGAGGAAAGCAGAAATATTATATTTTTTTGAGGGGGCTTACACAAGGCTCTAGTAGAGAGAAAAATATATGTTTTAGAAAATAATATAATATGTTTAACATAATACTACTATGTGTTATATACAGAATTTTATTTATTTTATTAATTTAACTATAGAGATGTAAATGTATATCTATATATTTTGTCTTATCTATTATATATAATATGTAGTATTATATATATGTGTGTGTATATATATATATACACATATATATATGCACATACATAATCAGAGTTCCTACTTCCAACTGTGTAATTTCTACGCTGGGTTTCCCTTTCTCTCCTGACTGTCTTTAGTTCAGGTTTAGCACTGAGAACAGTCGTGCTGAAGTCCCCGTGGTATGTAAAGTGAGATGTCAGGGTACAGACTTCATTTCCTGAAAAAGATTCCTCTGAGCACACTTTACAGTTGGAGACAGCTGCTATAAATCATGTGGAATTAAATAGCACATTTTAAATTTCTTAAAATGGAATTAATTAAAATTAAAACATAAACATGTGAGTGAATAAATATAGAAAAACAATTTAAAACTCAACAGCAAATTTTTATTGCTTAAAATCAGCTCCATGTTTAAGGTTGCTTTCTGTTACAATATCAATGATTGTATAAAATACATTATGAAGATTGATTCCAAAGAGAGAAGCTCCAGTGTAAGTAACTTCAACAATGTAAATCATAGAGATCACAGCCAAGAAATAAGCTGCATACACGTCTTCTTGGCTTCTAATATAGATACTACAATTTCTGTGAAATAAATGGTCTTCCAAGCTTATTGACTTTCTTTTTTTTTTTTTTTTTAAAGATTTTATTTATTTATTTTGACAGAGTGAGAGACACAGCGAGAGAGGGAACACAAGCAGGGGGAGTGGGAGAGGGAGAAGCAGGCTTCCCGCCGAGCAGGGAGCCCGATGCAGGGCTCGATCCCAGGACCCTGGGACCATGACCTGAGCCGAAGGCAGACGCTTAACGACTGAGCCACCCAGGCGCCCCAAGCTTATTGACTTTCAATATGTGCCCAATCCTAGATAGTTTGTGATGAGATTCGGAGCACCTCAGTCTACCAGTAGAAGGGGAAGGACTTTAAAAGGGAAGTACTAGTAACAAATTGAGTAGGATATATTTAAATTTAATGTTACATGTATTTAATACATTTTTAAAATATTACATTTAGCAAGTAAGTAATTGCACTTGTACTATACTTACAGTTAGAGATTCTGAATTCCCAAGACAGAAAAACAGAACATGTGAAAATGAAAATTGTTGAAGCATTAAGGTAGGCAAACTGATGATGGAGAGAACCGGAAGGCCATGGATCAAAAAGATAGAAGGTTATTTTTCTTTCAGGTAATGTTTAGGGAAGATAAGCGGGTTCTGAGCAACAAAACCAGCCAGGGACATAGGCTGACAGTGGCTCGGCCGTATTTATCACAGAGCTTCCAACGCCACTCTGGACATAGTCCTTTCAGGCAATGTGAAAGGGAAGAACAGAGGAGTAGAGGTAGGGGTTTCCTCATATGCAAGAGAAATGGACGTTGCACAAATCAGTCTTACTCACCTTCCATTCAGGAGAACTTGGGCTCCTGACCTTGTGTAGTTCAAGGCAGGCTGAAAAACGTACCCCATTCAAATGCTTACTGTAAGAGAAAGATTAGTATTGACGAGGAATTGCCAGTGTTAGCCATGTAGGCATGGTGGATATTTTTCATCCTTTCCTTGTATTATTATTATTTATTCAACAAAGACAAATAAAAATTCAGTAATAATTGGGAACTATTTCCAAAATAACCCCCCGTTTGTTCCTTTGGATGTTCAGTGGAAACGCAAAATTCTTTAGGAGTTGAAGAGTTGGTTGTGACATGAAAGTGAAGATCATATGACTTCAACTGGCATAAAGCAATCCTTGTGTGAGGAAAAAATATGAGTTACCATCCTGAGCAGACAGAGGGTGCATCTCATCTGGTGGCCAATACCAGATGTTTCATGAAGAGGAATAAACCTCCCATAATATACTTAATTTCACAATATTATACCATGGGGGGGAATATCTTCCTGACCCATCTGGTGAACAGCTTCTGCCCTCAAGCATGAAGATTGATAGCTTGTGTAATTCTATCCTAGCTAGTGTACTGTAACTGCAGATGCCACTCTTCCTCATATGAATCTCTAATTATCTTTAGGATCATTTTCTCTCACTCACATCCGGTTGCCTAGAGTTACACAGGTTAAAAATGTTGTTAATCCTTGAATGTTATTCTAAGAAAAAAAAATAAACCTTACTTATGAATGTTGAATACATTGTTCCTTCTTGTTTCACTAGCTACAGGTCACCTGCTTTTTTTGAAAAACTGTTCTATTTATATTCTATATTGCCCCCAGTGATTTGAGAGGTGCATTGATAAAGTAATTTTTCCCAAAGTATATCATTGTCTCCATTTCTCCTATGCCAAATGTCTTTGTTTATTTTCCATGACAATTTATACTCATGAACTAACTTTCTTGCTGCTAATTTCACTGTAAATTTCATTGTGTTACCAGATACCCTCTGGACTCAACTCTAACAGATCAATACACTGAATTTATATTTGGTATGGAGCTATTAGCATGAGTATCAGCAGGGTAATTAACTTCCCAAACAGAGATATCATTCCCCATCATCATTATTCGCAGTGTATATATCTTGAAGAAATACTTCTATTTGCATCTAACACACATCAAAAGAACTTGTGGCTAAATTCCAATGTCCATGTGAATTCTAGACTTTAGGGACATAATTTCCTGGCATAAGATAATTTTAAGATCTATTAGGAAAGGAGCAAGGTGAAGAATACAGAAATTGCCAATCATGAAAAGAGCTGCACAGAGAAACAAAATATGGAAGCCACATGGAAGAAAGAGCTCAATAGTAAATACCACTCAGTATTTAGATCATCCTTTCAGAAATAATGGAGTCAATCCCTATTTAAATGACCATGAAATTTACTTGAAGGTCAGCGTTCACGTTAGTAAAGCAAAGGCCAGTGACTTCTCACTGACAAAAGTAATTTGTCCCTCATTTAAGAGGTAACTACTTTGGTTGAAAAATATGCTATATGCTTAATGACCATTGGCAAAATGTGCAATGTCTTTCATATAGTTGCATTTGTTTATTTTTGTGATGTTATTATATCCTAAAGTAGTTTAATATTTACACATAATTCATTTACTGACTGACTGGCATATGCTATGCAAGATTCTCTACTGAGTTCTTTGAATATGAACAGGCAATATTACCCATCCTCAGTAACTGCAATTCTAGTGGGGATAGGAAAAACACTGTTCTGAAGCAAAAGTTCTAACATAGAAAAATTTCACCATTGTCTATAGATGGGAGATCTGGGATTGAATAGGGCTCATGGAATAATTACCCTGAATTTTTAGCACAATAATAAATGTTGGAAACTGAAAAGTGTGGAATTGACAATATTAATTTAAGGAATATAATTCCATCAAAAAAGAAAAGAATCTCACTTATTCTTAGATAATATTTGCCTAATGAATGGATCAGGGACATTTTATTTTAAAAGTAAATATGAGATCTTTGAAACATGTCCTCTTAAAATTTCCTTTTTTTTTAACCATTTCAAAAGCCCTGATTTAAAATGATAGTGCCACTTAAATCAATTTATGCTGATTTTATGTAATTAATTTCTGTTACTATTTGACAATACTTTCCTTGACTCTCTGTTTTTGGAATAGATCCATCTTATTATTTTTAAACTGTTTATATACTCCTATGCTTAAGTTGGGAGACAATCTATCCAACTTTGCCCAACAATAACTTTGTTTAAAATCACTTACTGCTTAATGGATTTTTTTTTTCTTTATAAATGTCTTCAGTCTTCTGTATGTGTCATGTGCACCTAAAGAGTTTGTTACCTATCTAGGGACAGTGAGAATTCCTCAGGTGTCACAAAGACACAGAAATATAAGGCATTTGATAATTAGGTGTAACTTAATAAATGCCCAAGGACTGTTTTTGCTTATTGTCATTCATATAACCATCTTGTAGTTTCTTATGTCTTTATGGCCTACTTTTCAATATGACCATGTCTTAATATCCAGTGTATCAAATCTAATCCTACGGTTTATTGTGGGCAGCCCTGGTTGGTCTGTTCTGAGCTTTTTCCTCCCTTCTGAGTGAATGGGAGTTATACTTATGCCCTGCTGGTGGCTTGAATCACCTCAATTTGTTCTGGCAATCAGAGGCAGCTGCTTCATGTGAAAGGCGTGAGGACACTGAACACCACATTAGGATTGACCTCAAGCTGAATGTAAAAGGCTCAGTCCTTTCTGCCGGGCCAGCAGAGCATGTGCAAACAGATTTGCTCAAGTACAAAATGGTCCAATGATTTAAAGCAAGGGTTGGTCTCTTTCCTCTGTCTCACTCTCTCTCTCTCTCACTCTCTCTCTCTCTATTTCTTCCTTTAAAAATGAAACAGGGTAGTAGACAGGCTGGTATAATCTTAGTAACATCTGTTGCCTTTCACAAGAGTCTTAGCTAAGGACAATAAGTTCCAAAAGGGGACGGAGTTCCTGTTGACAGTGGTAAAATAAAAGCTCTCCACTAAAGGGAGTGTGGACATGTTTCCCCACACAGCTGAGCCCTTTTGTGCCTTCCGTCCCAATGGGTATGGAGAAACTCTTCTTCCTTTTTTTTTTTTCCTGATGAAACTGCCAGAAAAAAGAACAAAACTTTCCCAAATAGTGCTTAATGGACTTAAAGAACTGTACAAAAGTTACATTTTCCCCCTCCTTGCTTTTATTCTCCATACCTCAATCTTAAGCTTAATTAATCAGGAGTGTGAAGGAATTTATGCTTTGCGTTTTTTCACATCTGTTACTTCTGAGCTTTTTTAAATTAATTTTTATACTAAGTCCAGAAAGTTTAGAGAACAATTGTTAGGCTCTTACATTTTTTTTGGGGGGGGGGGCCAAAATGAATATTTCACACTGACTATTTTTCCTTTGAATTTGATGTGTTCATCTTACTCCAATTATCTTATGTTGGGTATTGAATTTAGATAATAACAGTTACCTGATTTTTTTTTTTTTGCAGGGTATTTTTCATAAGCAATTTTGTTCACTCCAACCATGGCATCCTTTCATATAAGTGAGATAAGATACAGCTGATAGGTGTACAATTCCTGAAGCCTTCCATTTCTTAAAACAAATAAACAAAGCAAACAAACAAAAGTCAATTCCAATATCTATACTTTTATTGACCTGGTGTGTGTTTTGGAACCCTTCCTATTAATTTTGAAAAAAAGATATAGAAAGTCCTCAAGTTCAATCATACTTTATAATATGAAGTTGCAGCCTAGCTTGGTCAGAATTCTAGTATATAAAATAGAAGTTAGAAATAGAGACTTGCGTGCATAATCTTCCAATAACAAATACTGGAAGATACATTAAAAAAACAAACAAACAAACAAACAAAAAAGAAAACCTCTACGTGAGCCAAACTTGTGTGAAGGATGGATATAGTTGGTACACCTTGGTTAAACAAATTAAAACATCTGAAACATTATTGGTCTTGCTCCTTTTTTGTATTCACTCAAACAGGAGACTCCATCTAGGCAAATTTTCAAGGTCAGTTAAGGAGCTGTTTTTCAGAAATGTAGAAATATATATTTTGTCTTAATCTATAGGGGAATATTTGAATGGTTAAAGGTATTTAATAATTTTCTAAAAAGTCATGGAGCTACTTTTATTTGTAGCTATATTTTAAATAAACTTAGTTTTTTTAATTAGTTAACTTCTGGGTGGAAACTTATATTTCATATGATAAAGGAACTGAATTATCAATCAATGTGGATTCTAAAAGCCAATGGCTTGCTTGCCATGAACTATCCCATTGCCTTTTTAGTCCTCCAAAATACAGGCATTTTACCCTAGAGCAAGTGACTCGTTCAATTCTTATTCTCCTAAGAATATGAGAATTATGATTTATATTAGTATTTAAATAAAATTTTAAGGTGTGGTAGAGAGCCATATCAACAAAATTATAATATACATTCAATTTTTATAATTATAAAGTCAATACAGTCTGAGCTGTAAAAAATATCACATTAAGGGGCACCTGGATCACTCAGTCAGTTAAGCCAGCATCTCTTGATTTTGGCTTAGGTCATGATCTCAGGGTCATGAGATCCAGCCCCACGTAGGGCTCTACACTCAGCAGGGAGTCTGCTTGAGATTCTCTCTCTCCCTCTCCCTCTGCCCCTCCCCCTGCTTGTGCACTCTCTCTCTCAAATAAATAAATAAATCTTTTTAAAAAATACCCTATTAAAAACGAGAAAGGCTACAACCAACTATTTTTCTATTGCCTTAGGAAAGTTATGGAATTTAAACAAAAAATCCTTCTTGGTATGTGAAATGCAAAATAATTAAGTCTGAATATCTAGGATCTTTAAGAATCCTGCTTTAGATATTGCAGTATGGACCAATCAGCATGCTTTTATTACTGGGTTTTGATTCTTATTCCCATACCTGAAATGTATCATAAGAATATAAACCAATCTCTTTCTGAATTTCAGTTTCATCATTGATAAAATAAGGGAATATGCTTAAATGTCTTCAAAGTTGTCTTATGTAGGTCATTTCATGCATAACGTATTGAGTCCAATTATCCTCAGTGACTAGTGGTAATTTAGTGGCTTGCCAAGGCTCATTAACCCTTTCAGACAAGTATTTGTTTTTTTTTTTTTTTTTTTTTTAAGATTTTATTTATTTATTTGACAGAGAGACACAGCCAGAGAGGGAACACAAGCAGGGGGAGTGGGAGAGGGAGAAGCAGGCTTCCCACGGAGCAGGGAGCCCGATGCGGGGCTCGATCCCAGGACGCTGGGATCATGACCTGAGCTGAAGGCAGACGCTTAACGACTGAGCCACCCAGGTGCACCTCAGACAAGTATTTGTATCACAGATATATTTGCAAGGAAATCTTTAGGTTACTTACTCTGACACTTTTCCTGTCACTATTAAATGTGAAAAGCCCTAGCTAATAAAAATGGCATAATGAGTACTCATTTCAACCACAACTATTCTCCCACAAACACATGAATGCATGAGGAAATAATGTGCCTTATTTTGTCCATGAAGTCTGTTTTTATTATGTTGGTCCTAAGATAATCGTGTCAGTCTGAATCAAGTTTGTTCTTCATTTGATCTTTTGCAGGAAGGGGCCCTCCCTTAATTTGGACTTTAGAGTAACCATTTTGTTAGATGGGGAATGAAACAAAAGAGAGATGCTTGTTCTATTCATTTTTAATCATTCAGACCTAAAAGTGGAAAGTGGAACCATTTGCAGTTCACAAAGACAATGACAGCCTCAGATTTCACCGTTGTGCACGAAATAGTTCAAGTTCATAAAAAGACTACTACTTTTCTTAACCATAAGTATCTTCCAGGGCAGTGGTTCTTCAGTACTTTATTAAGCATGCTTGCCTTCTTAAAAATTCACCTTCTAAGAAACTGGCTCATTTCATCTCCTCTTTCCTCCTATGGTATATAGTCGCTCATATTTTTTCCTCCTGGCTTTTCCTTCTGAACATGAGTTTAGCCTCAAAGTCACGTAGCTCCACGCAGCTGCTAGAAGTAGGGTCATTCCTACATGCACATTTTATGTGTGTTAAGAGAGTACTAAATATAACTGAGTGGCACCAGCTATAAAACCTACAGAACCCAGGGCACACCAGCTCTCTGGATCTCCATGCAGGGAACAATCAGGTTAGTGTTGCTCAGAGGAGCTCAGTGGGCATGGGTGGAGGAACAGTGTCCCAAATACAAGCCGAACAACCGAATGCATGCTGAGGGAGCCCTCTTTCTGTCTAGGTGAGCAGAGGATTATGTATAAAAATCAAATTTTATCGGAAAAAAAATCCCCCATTAAATCCCTTTGCTCCTTGGAGATTATTTAAAGTCCTGTGAATATTCTCCTGATTTTCTGCTGTATCCTACTGTCTCTACACTCATCATATCCTAGACCCAAGTGAAACGTCATACAGGTTTATGCTTTTAGGACTCTCCAATAGCAACTATTATCTTCCTCCTTTAAGTCTGGTACCTCATTGAGCACTGCTTTCTTACTGAGTTCAGCCTCATCTTTCCCTTTTTTATAGCTATGTGCCTGGAATATTCTGTGGGGTCGTGGCCTTACTGTCCTTTGTGGCCTTTGCTACTTGTGACATTAAACCTAGTTCACAGCTCACACTCAATAAAGATTTTTGAAATGCGTTTATTGAGAAAATCCACATTTTTCAAAAGGTTCTATAGCTTTTCACAGAATGATAGTGCAATGTACAGCAGAAATTTGCATTGTTGCTTTTTTTCTCTAAAGGTTTTAGAAGGCTTTTATGGAACAACTATAATTCAAGAGACAGCACAGGCCTAGCTATATTATTTCTGACAATTTTGATTTGAGCTGCTTTTTAAAAAGTAATTTGTGTTCCAGCTATTCCGAACCCAGAGATACAATTGCACATCGGTAGTATCATGTGCTATTTAAATAAGTAAGTGTTCCCTTGCTTTGGCATTTAATACCAAATCCAAATCAGATGTTTATCTGTTTGAGTTTGTTCTTCAGAAAGAAAATGCTGAGAAATTTGACATGTAGCAGGAGAAAATTCTACTTTCAAATAATAACCATTAACCCACAACGGCTCAGGTGTCTCAAGCCTTGAGAAGAAGCCCTGAATATCTGGAGGAAACTGGAATGATAGTCAGGACCATGTCCTTTGCTTAGATCAGGGGAAACATGAATTCTTCAGTTTTGGGTTCTGGTCCCACTATGTCATTTTCTTCCCATTTTCTTTCTTTGGGTTTCTTCTAAGTGGTTTGCATGAGGAGTTAGCTGCCTGCAATCTCAGAGCCAATGCAGAATCTTGGGCAGCACAAACTGAAAGTCTTAGAGAAACCTTCCTGGTTGATTTTCACTTGCTTCTCCCCAGACCACGGATCACCGAGCATCCTACATTTCTTTCTTTTTTTTTTTTTTTTAATATCTTATTTATTTAGTTGAGAGAGACAGCAGGAGAGAGTACAGGCAGGGAGGAGAGGGAGAAGCAGACTCCCCGCTGAGCAGGGAGCCCGACGTGGGACTCGATCTCAGAACCCTGGGATCACGACCTGACCTGAAAGCAGACGCCTAACCGACTGAGCCACCCAGGCGCCCAGCATCCTGCATTCTTAAGGACTGAGGCTTCTGTAAGGCCTGATGCCCTCTTCTTCACACGGAGAAACTTTTAAGGAATGACTTCCCTAGACCCCAATAAACATCTTTGCATTTTCTAAATAATTCTGTGCTGACGTATCAGCTCTCTTGTCTGTGAATATCTTCAGGACCCTTCAACTGAGTAGTATACTCTGCAAATACTCATTTTTTGAACAGACTCACTTTCTGGGTAATGAAAAGGAGCCCTGGCAAACATCCTAAGCAACAAAATTGTTGTATTAGCTCAGACTTTTAATTCTTCCAGTCCAGTACTCTGTGAGGGATACAGTCATCAATGGGATGTGGTTGGCAGGGGGGGGATTCCATGATGCTAATTGTAGGCACATGTCTACCTTCTTTTAGTGTTCATTTATGCTCTCTTGTTGATAACTGGTGTCAATAAATCATTAAAAATGATAGATAGAGAGAGAGAGAGAGAGATGATAGATAGACAAAAATAGATTTTCTGATTACATCCAAGAGATTTTCACACATTAGTGCCACAAGTAGAGTTCAGGCCAAGATGTTTCTTATCTGGATTTCTGGAATAATTAAACATTTTCTCACTTCCAGTCCAAGAATGGCTTAAAAAGGCTGCCAGGGTCTTCCTTCTTCTACTGAAATTATGATAATGATTCTCCTTCATAAAACTCCTTGTGATGCCCCATTGCCCTCATGGCACATTCCAAACATTTTCTCTCCCTGTTCAAAACTTTCTGCCATGTGGCCACTTTTATGTTCTCCCACATTTGACATTTATTCATACTTCATCACCATGTTCATCAAGGTATATTGATCTCCTTATTTTCACAAGTTGGAAGGGTCCTGAGGATAGGAACTACATCTTAAATTCATCTTTGTATCCCATCATCCAGAAAGGGGTCAATTAATAATTACCCAATTAGCAAATGAGTATATTCAGCTAGAATCTCTCCTACTAAGATCTTTATTTTGTAGAAGATGGAAGTATGCTTAATTAAATAAAATAAATTGAAGAACATAGACATCCTCAGGAAAAAGCTAAGCATGATATAATGAAAAAATATTTTCTAGGGGCACCTGGGTGGCTCATTGGTTAAGTGTCTGCCTTTGGCTCAGGTCATGATCCCAGGGTCATGGGATTGAGCCCTGAGTCAGGCTCCCCGCTTAGCAAGGAGTCTGCTTCTCCCTCTCCCTTTGTCGGCTGCTCCTCTGCTTGTGCTCTCTCTGTCAAATAAATAAATGAAATCTTAAAAAATATGTATTTTATTATCCACAAGGTTATATTGAAAAAAAATTTAAATGGTCCCACTTTTTGACAGTTTGCCTTATATAGGTGCTTCTTACCTACTGTCACATCTGTTTTCCTACCATAGCCCCTGAATTTTAAAACTACTTAGTTCTCAATGGTTAGCTCTCTTCTGCTCTTAGCTCCAGGATCTTTGAGACTCATCTTTGGCTTTAGGGTAGGTTCAGGATGGAACGACTATGAATATAACCTAATTAGCAATTTCATCAGAACTTTCTTACTTGTACCCAATCTGCTTTGAGAGCTAAAACATGTAGGGAAATACCATCCACACTGACAGAAAGCATGACAGAGTTCTCCTATCTTTTCTGATTTTTCCTTTTCCAAAGTATAATTCTCATGCGGCTGATTTAATTTATTTAATCAAGAGTAAACATAGATTGAAAGGAGGGTTTTTTAAAAAGCTTTATTTATTTATTTGAGAGAGAGAGAGGGCATGGGGGAAGGGGCAGAGGGAGAGGGAGAGAGAAGCAGACTACCCGCTGAGTGTGGATCCCAACAGAGGGCTTGATCTGAGGACTCTGAGATCATGACCTGAGCCAAAATCAAGAGTCAAATGCTTAACTAACTGAGCCACCCAGGCACTCCAGGAGGGTTTTTTGTTAAATAGAGAAGAAAAGGAGATATTTATCTAATTTGTGCACGGCATTATATGACACTGAAAAAATAAAACCTTCAACTTAGGGGATTTGAAAAAGATTATTATATATAAGAATGGAAATATTAAAACATAAATTTGAGAATTACATGGAAACACTATGAAATTTCATAAGTAAGCATATGCTGTTATGACTTACATTTGTATTTCACGGAATCTTAAACATTTGGCAGCACCTTAGGATTTATCTAGTATAGTCAATTTTTGTGTTTCTCAGGAAACTAGGTATTCTAATCAGCCAGAGTTGTAGGAAAAGAAAGGGGGGTGGGAGAAGAATCTAAAAAAAACAAGTCTTGGGGAGCCTGGGTGGCTCAGATGGTTAAGTGTCTGCCTTTGCTCGGGTCATGATCTTGGGGTCTGCGATCGAGCCCTGCATTGGGCTCCTTGCTCAGCCTGCTTCTCCCTCTCCCACTCTCCTCCACTTGTGCTCTCTCTTTCTGTCTCTCAAATGAGTAAGTACAATCTTTAAAAAACTAAAAAAAAAAAAAAAAAAAACAAGTCTTGTCCTAGACTTGACCACAGCCTAAACCTGTGGAGCTCTTGTTTTATTTGCCATTCCTAATGTTGGGCTTCCTCCTGAGAATAAAATAACAAACACCTTTCAGGGACCTAGAAGGCTCTGCAAATTTGTCCCTGGCCCACCACTCCAACTTAATCCATCTTGACTTTCTCCTTCCTACAGTACTCCAGGTTTCTCAAACACACCCAACTCTTGCCTTCAGCAGAGATTTGTCCTTGTTTATTCTGTCCAGATTATTTTCCCTTCATATTTTCACAAATGCAACTCATTCTCATCATCAGCTCTCAGCTTAAGTGCCAGCTCTGCAGAGTGGCCCTCCCTGATGTCCTAGGTAAAGGGGTGTCCCTCAGTTCTCATCTGAATCACCCCATTCTTAATCCTGTCCTCCAGGTAGAGAGACACATAGCTCTTCCTCTAGGATGAATGTCTTGTGACTGTGAGAACCAAAACTAGTAGTCTGGTTAACTGAACCCATTTTACCCCTCCTAGAATCCCTGTAAAGGTTTTGGTTTAAGGAAATTTTTTAAAAAGAAGGCAATTCACATGGAAACATGTGGTTCAGGATGGAAGCCAAACTTGTGATCAATATTCATGGGGAAGCACAAGATAAGAAAAGGATAAATTGTGGAAATAAACTTAAAAAAATGGTCTCCAAATTTTTTCCCTTTGTACGTGGTCCTTTGATTACAACAAATATGGTGCAGTACTTGTTTCCTCATAGGATCTCATAGATGAAAGAGCCAGACAATCAATGAGCAGTTTACAAATAGCATGGTGTCCTCAGAGTTGTGTTAATTGCTGGATGAGATACAAGCATTCCCTTCTTCATTTAACAGATACTTACTATGGCCCCAATATGTGCCATGTCTCGATCACACTCAATATCAATCTTTGTCTTCCTGAAGCTTTTAGTCCAGAACAATTATAAGAATTGGTCTCATCCCAGCAATGCGTTCATTAGACAAAGCAAGGCGAATGCATGTAAGGTCATCAGAAAAATGTAAAATTCTAGATTGTATGATATTAGCCAGAATAATTAAGGATTTTATTTTTTAGAGATTTTATTTATTTGAGAGAGAGTCTGCGCGTGGGCGAGGGGGGCCGCACAGATGGAGAGGGAGAAGCAGACTCCCCGCTGAGCAGGGAGCCCATGTGGGGCCTGACATGGGACTCCATCCCAGGACCCTGAGATAATGACCCGAGCCAAATGCAGAGGCTTAACCAATTGAGCCACCCAGGCACCCCAATTAAGGACTTTAATACAGAAAAATATGTCAAAGTCTTCAAAGATGAAGCCAAGGTTTAATGTCTGTGTACCTGGAGAATGATAGTGTCCCTGGCAGAGGAGAGAATACTCGGGAAATCCAAGGTGATATCCAGGAAGAGATAGGTCTGTTCTGAACATCCTGAGTTTGGGTGATGACTGACAGTTGAGTGCAAGTGGACATCCAAGCAGGCCTGGACTTGGGGAGGTTTGGGGTTGAAGACAGAACTTTACAAATGAAGCAACGTTAAGTAAACAGCGTTGCTAGGTATCTGGAACTTAACAGGAGTTCCAAAAATATTTGCTGTTACAGTAACAAGCATACGACTCAGTAGTTAAATACTAACTACATGAGAGGGAAAATGCAAGCTAAATGGGCAGGCGGACTGGATGCGAGAATGCAAGTGTATCTGAAAGAACCGGGAAGCAGAGGTGCTGACAGGCCTCATACCCACATAACTGGTATACAGGGGATCGCTGTTAAGGATGGAGAAGAGAAGTAGGGCAAGTTCCACTGACAGAATAAGAAAAAATGAAAACGAACGTACTTGGAATTCACCTTCCTAGCCCTCACGGCAGAACACCTCGCCATCAGGTTAAATCAAGCACCTGAGCAGAGGAAAAGAAAGCGTGCTCAGCTGTACTGGCCGTCGCGCGTTCTCAAAGACCAGATCCCCTTCCCCACCTCGCCAGGGTCCTCTATCCCACCGCGCGCGTAAATCATGCACCTCGGAACTTTTGCATCAGAGAACCCAGCAGGGGAGAAAATTTTCTGCAAGTAAAGAAAGTAGAACTAGGGCAGTCCGAGGAGATTGAAAGGGCAAAACTATCACGCAAGAAAACTGTAAGTTCTGATTAGTTTTATGACTTTGCCTTCATGCCTCAGGAGCTCAATTGATCACGGCTTCTACGACAGGTTGGGGGTGGGAGGGGAGGGCGCTTGAAAAAAATTCTCAAAACTCTCCTCCAGCTTCGCGCTTTCAGATGCAAATACCTGGCGGAGAGATGGATGGGCTGCAGCCCCTCCTACTTTCCCCGCTCTCCTTGATTTCCCTGCGAAGGACTCCATCTGTACGGATCTGTCGGGAGGGCGCTGGAGGAGGGGTGCGCGTGTGTGCGCGCGCGTGTGTGTGCGCGTGGCGGCGGAGCGTCTTCCTTTCCAGTAGCCCTCACTGGGTCTCCAGGAGGTGCCCAAGTCTCAGTGGCTCCCCGGGCCGGTGTCGCCTGGCGCTGACAGCAGGCATCCGTCGCCGCCGACCACCCTCGCCTTCTCCGCTCCTTCCTGCCCCGGCCCGGCGCCCTCTTTCCTTCTCTAGGGCGCTCGCCCTCTCGCCCTCTCCCCGGACGCGCGCTCCCGCTCGCTCCGGACCTGGCGTCTGAGCCGCGCGGGAGAGCCGGCCGGCCCCTTGGAGCAGGCGCAGGCGGCGGGCCGGGGGCGCCCGCGGCCGGGGCAGCGGCCCCGCGCCCCGCGCCCCGCGGAGAGGGCTGTGATTGGAGCAGGAGCCCGTGCCCGGCCGGCCGCGGAGGGTGCCGCGCGGACGCCGCCAGTCCGCCCCGAGCGCCGAGCTGCGCGCACTGGGTCCCGAAGCGCCCGCGAGCGCCCGGCTGCTGAGCGCGCGCCCTTTCGGCTGCGAACACCCGGGTCGCTAGCGCCGGACGCCGCCGGGAGGGCAGCGAGGCCCCAGGTGAGTGCGTCTGCCTGCTGGGGGCTGGGGAAGGCGCCCTGGGCGTGCGCATCTGAGGCCGGACTCCTCAGTGAGCGGAAAGCGGGCGGGGGGATCCGTGTGGAGTTTCCCTTGGCGTCCCCAAGTTTCTGCTGTGGGGCCGTGAGACGTTGCTTGGCGGGGCAGGACAGACGTGCGTACCGAGCTGAGGGCGCTCGGCCCTGAGAGCGAGCCTGTGTGGCAGACAGCAGGTGCGGCGAGTGCCGGCGAGTTCAGGGTGAGAGCAGATCCCAGCGCGCTCCGGATGACGTGGTGAACGCGGAGTCTGGACCGCTCTCCTCGAAGAGGAACACGAGTGGGCCCCCTGGACCGGGGATGGATGGGGGCAGAACTCCGCGCCGGCCGGGCCGCCAGGCTCTGCCGCGGTCCGAGGCTGGAAGGGGGTGTGTGCCTGCGTGTGCAGGAGTCCTTTTAACCGTCCGCACTAGACTCCTTTTACCTTTGGAGAAGGTGGAACTCATCTAAGGGTGTTTTGTTTTTTCTTGTAATGAGTATTCTGCTGCTACGGTGCATCTACAAGGCTTGCCTCTGCGCAGCGCCCTGCTTCCCCTCCGCCTGGCTGGACCTTAGGTTTGCGTTGGGAAAAGGGCGCCCTGTTTCTCTGAATGCGTGGTGGGCTTCTTCGTGGGTGCACCTGCTACACGGCTAGTTGCTGGTATTCAACCTCCGAGCGTGGATTAATGAGAAAGGACCTCTTGCTGTATTGCCTTCACGTTTTAGATCGTTAACCTTACGGATTTCTTAGATATAGTTCAGGTGAGTAAAGATTGGCAGGGAGTTCACCCAGCAGTGGGCATTTGGGAACCTGTGAAGAAATCATCAAGGAGTGGGTGTCTCAAGGCTTTGGAGATCTGCAAATTGAACCGTGAATATACTTAAGACGCCTTTTATGTTGCAAGATACATCTTCTCTTTATTAGATCATTTAAGTGAAATCTCTTTAAGTAGGACTCGTCCTTCATAATTCCTGTAACCAGACAGGTGTTCAGGTCATTTTCCACACAGAAGTAGATAAACAACTTTATGGGGGAAAAATAGAAAAATGTAAGTAACATGTGAGTATGTGGCTGATACTAAGTGACAAGTATACATTTAAAAATCAAATTAACAGCACAAAAGCATACATTTTTAAAGAGTTTAGGGGCAGTAGCACCCCCCCTTTTAAAGGAAAGTTTGCATTGATACACTGCCAACAACACCTAAATAGTTTTAAGTGTGTCTTTATAAAGACAAGTTGGTGTTGGGGGGGAGCTAAGGAAGGAAGTAATTACATTGGAAGCTTTCAGTAACTCACCAGAAATTACTTTTTTTCCCAAAGAACTGGTTAGACTTTATGTTTACCCAAGCTCTTGTTACTATATGTTAAAGGAAAATACATTAAGAATCCTTTTCTTCATTTTTAGGGTTATTTGGAACAGTATGAATAAAAATGCAAAAGAATTGAGGCAAGTAGTAAAACTGGCAACTTTGTGAAAGTCTTGCTTGTATGTTAGTGTTTAATATGGAGTGGAGTGGCAGAAACAATTAAATAGCATTCAGTGTTAATAGTCTTATCCGGTAAAGTCTGTGGTTAGAAAAATAAAACAATAATCAGTAGTGTGGACCATCACCAGGCTAAAAGCTATTACGGTTTGCAGCTTTAATAAAAGGGCATTGTGCGCTTACAACGTGAGATATTATTGTAATTAAGGGCTGCAATAAGGTCATTAGAATTGTGTTAACAATCAGCTAACAGACTCACAACTCTTAAGTCTACTTTTTAAATAATAGCACAGAGATTTTTCCTTTTTTATAAAAGGGTAATTGTAAAGCATCTGTATTACTGCAGTTTACCCTTGAATTGACTCTAGTTTTTAGTGTCCAATGAAAAAGAAAGGGTAGGGAGCATACTGAGTTTTGGCTACTCTTCAGCCTTCCTAGATCTAAAAATCAACCCACTGTGTCACCTCAGGCATGATTTCTTTGCTGGTCTACTGATCATTTAGCATTTTAGTTGTTTCAATGGCAAAGCTGTTACAAACTTCTCAGAATGTATGCTGATATGAGGAAGTGAATACATCTTGGTGTAGAGTCAAACACTTTCTTTGTCAAATCTTTTAGAAATCTTTTATAAAGCACTGAGCCCATAAATTGTTTAGTGTTGTGAGTATTTATGCTTGAGTGATCTTTACCTTTCCTGATTTTATAAGGTTTTGCATTTATTGTGTTAGTGGTTTGTAGCATATCACGGTTCTCACATACACATAAATGTTCCTTTTTTTTTTTTTTTTTCCCCTTTTTTCTTGGTTGGAAGGCTTCAAAGTCTTAGTTTAAAATGGGAGTTTCAGAAACTTCTAAAATAACTAATGCACATTAGTGTATTGCAAATGGATTGTGATGGAGGCTTTTCTCCTTGGCATGAAGGCGTCCCTTGCTTCTAAATGGGGTGATAAAGGGGAGCTGAGGACAAGGAAAAAGGACATGTGATCAGAGTCCTGTGTGTGACCATCTTCTCAGCCTCTGACAAGCAGAGCAGATCTGGCTGTAACCAGCAATACTCGAGTGCCTCCTCTGGGGATTTGCTGGTTTTGCAGAAAGCTACCCCTGCAAACATTTCCCCCTTGTCGTTCTGCAAGATCCCTCGCTGACAAAATTATCAGTGCAAATGACTATGCAGACATCTGTCCATATATTCATCTCAGATTATACTCTAGATTTTCATTTTGGTAGAATTTCTTTTAGTTTCTTTTGCAAAATGTTTATTGAAACATAATTCCTTTTACTGAAGTCACATGAATCATACCTGGCTCAATGTAAATGCTAAGGTAAATTAAAAATTGAAATTGATATAGCTGAGATATGTTGTCGAAGAACAAAGGAAAAACACTTTAAATATAATTTTACTGTTATAATTGTACATGCATATGTATAGTACATACATTATATATAATACTACATATGATATTATATAAGTAGCTCAGAAGGATATGGTTTTTCATTCTTGTTTTCTTTTAATTTACATGGGCTTCTTCCAGTTAATTATAAACTCTTGCTCCTCTTTGTTTTTCATTCCTTTTACCTATGACAGAAGTTATTTGTGCTTAGTTAAAATTGACTCTGCAATCCACTCAGAGAAGTTTTCATCCCATGTCTGAGAGCCAGATGCACACCACAGGCTGTGTGATTCATTTCCAAGGCCCCTGCCTGAATATTTAGGCCAGTTAACGGTAGGAGGCTGTGGTCTGTGGTTGTAATGTTATCTGGCCCAGGGAGCTAATGGATTTGATCACAGTTTCTTTACGTGAGAAGTCACATATCACAGAGGGTCCCCAGCCTCACTAATTAAAATGTAAAAAATTAGACCTTTTAAGTAAAAAAGAAGAGGGCTGTTTCATCAGTATTAACATTATTGAAGCTAATAGTAAACTTTCAATGGTATACAGGTAAAAGAAATTAAATAATAGAAGCCAAAGATGGAAATATTAAATCTAGAATGATTACAGTAAGTTAGGAGCAGACAGTCCTTTCAAAATATAGGATTTGTAGCAACAACCAAATAACCTTATATACATATACATTCTTATATCTGAAGATATTTTTTGAGTTGGTACCCTATTTCTGAAACAGTGAGCTATTGTTTACATTTCAGTGGAAACAGTTACTATAGTGTCACAGCCCAGTAGGTATTCTTTGATCACTCACCAGATTTAGAAGGGAGAGGCGATTTTAAAGTTGGATCCTCCTCACAGTGCTTTTTGTGTATCAGACGAACTACAGTCCTAAACAACAGATCCCTTCACCCCCAATCTCACTCTGTACTCCTGACCCTTCTGGATAGGAATCCTGATGATCTACTTGGAGAATTCAAACTCATGATCATATAGAAATTTGAGTAGGAATAAATTTACTTTTCTTGGCTTTTGGAGAAATACGATAAAAAAAAAAAAAAAGATCTTTAGTGTCAGCATGAGAAACGTTTAACAAACTTTTTCAGTTTTCTGTTGTAACCAGTCACACGCAGTGCCATCAGGAACTTCCTGTGTGACTTTGGACATTTCACTAGAATTCTGTAGATTTTGGTTTCTTAGCAAAGAAAGAAGAGACTGCCTAACCTTAGGTTTTTCTAATGTCTGTTCCCGTTCTGTGGTTCCACCACTCTTCAAACATCAGGAGCAGTGGGTTTAGGGACTTCTTTACATTGTTTTGTTTTTTTGTTTTGTTTTGTTTTTCTTTTCCCAACATGAACCCTCAGGAGAACCAAGCGATTACCTTCTTCAGCACCGATGTGACATTCTCTCTATCCCATAAACATTATTCTTTTAAAAGCTCTGCTTGTATGTGGTGGTTGGGGAAAAAAAAAAAAAAAAAAAAAAAGTGTGGCCACAGCTCTTGAAATACTCCTTGTCCTGGATTACTTTCTGTTTTGGAGTTATGACATCTGCTCATTCATGAATGGGAGATTAGAATATCTTTTCTCTCTTTTGCATTGCCCAAATGCATTAAGCGGGTCTACTTTAAAAATAAGCAAAAGCAACAATGGACAAGTGTTATCCTTGTTACAAAGCAGACTCCCCTAACTTTGTGTACAGAGATAAATCACAGTGAGGACCTCAGTGGTGACAGGAGGCTGCTGTCCTGGGGAAAACAAGGACAAATGAAAGTCTTTAAAGAAGGCATTGGATGAAGCAGGAGGAGTCTTTTCTTTCAATTTAAATATTGCTATTAAACACTCAAGGAGTATTCTCAAAAGGCATCTTTTGTCAGACTGTACAAAAGAACTAATATATGGAAGGTTGTTCTTAAAGCAATGGCAATATTGTCATCATGCGTTCTAACCACTGAAATGGTATCATTTCTGCTTTTGAACATGTATATTGTTCTCCCTCCATAAGGATCCATTAAAAATATGTTGCTTGTCAAAATGTAGTTCAATTTTAAAGCAGTCTTGGAAATGACAGTTTCTTCCCAAAAGGCCAACAGCAAGATTTTTTGTTTTGTTTTGTTATTGTTACAACTCTGATTTTTTGGTACTATTATGTTTTATAAATTAGTGAGCAAAACATCTTAGGGAGTATCAGTTAGATGCTAGAGATGTTTGGCAGTCATCCACTATGGATTTTTCACATTCTTCATTGATTATTTTCTATCAAGTACACTGACTCCTCAAATGTCATTCTTACAATTGTTTTTCTAGAAAATGCAAATGACAGAATGTATTTTGGGGATATCATGTTCCACATAATTGTGAATTGTAGTGATTTTTTTAGAGGAGAGACACAACTTCTTCAAATCTTCTTTAAATTGCCAGTAGATAATAAACCATGTGTTAGTGTGGTATACATTAAGTATATTTCAAAAACAGTTTCAGACCTGTATCTGATGCAACAACTCCAGACACAGAGAGCATAAACATCTGTCCCTTGCCTGTCATTTAGAGAAACTGTGTTGACTGATAGTCTTTAACTGAGATAAGCCATTGGTTATTTATACTGGACTGCAAAGAAAATGTTCCACTTTAATTTTGCCACAAGATCTAAAATAGCAATATATTTCATTTTAACGTAATTGATAATCATATTTTATAGCTCGAGTTATTTCTAGAAGGCATTTAGCACTTTTAAAGAAGCAGTTTAGCATATATAAATTAATTGGTAATTAGGCATGTGTTTAAAACTACTCTTATGGTTCTATATTTATGTGATTGGCTGAATATGATACATTTCATGCTACTTGTCGTGTGTTTAGCATGTTGCCTTTGATTTAGATGGGACAGGCTCTACAACATTTATGCTTTCACTGGTTAGTCATTGGCATGCTGATGCATAAAAAGTATTTTTTGTTATTAAGGGAATTTAAGCCATTGTTTTTAGGTATGAACAAAACATTGTATTAAGAGTATGATAGTCACTTGATCTGATTTTTAAAAGTGGTTTCACAGAGATGTTAAGTGGAGCAGAAAATCCAAGAAAATTTTGTAATAATGAATTCGTTTGGATAAAATAATATTAGCTATTAAGGTTAAATGAATAATAAACTATCTACTTGGAAATAATTCTTTGCCACATAGTTGAACAAAAATAATTGGAACAAAAAAGTAGCATGGTAAAGTGATTTCAGGTCAAATAAATGATGTTGATTTAGTAAATACTGTTTGAATCTCATCGCCACCCCCTTTTCTTTCCATTTTGCTTCAATCCACTTAAAATTTCTTTTTTGAGGATTCATTTTGTATTCTCTGGATTAAGGTGTGTTGTGCTGATCACAGTATTAGTTGTGATTTACATGTATCTTTAGTTTGGCAAAAAAAAATGTATGTTTAAAAATATAAGTTTATTTTTTGATAGGGATTGCATTCAGCGTGTATGTAGATTGCTTTGGGTAGTTTAGACATTTTAACAATATTGTTCTAATCCATGAGCATGGAATGTTTTTCCATTGACATCTTGTCATCTTCAATTTCTTTCATCAGTGTTTTATGGTTTTCAGAATACAGGTCTTTCACTTCTTTGGTTAGGTTTATTCCTACGTATCTGATGGTTTGGGGTTCAGTTGTAAATGGGGTTGATTCCCTATAAGTTTTAGCTTTAAGATATCAGAGAGAGAACATTTTAAGTTATTAATCCAGTAGCAGCCACCATGGTCTTTCAAACATCTGGTTGGCTCCTATTCACTTCTTTTCTCCTCAGATAGAACCTATTCCTGTTGTTTTTCTCCTAGATATAAAGCTATACATTTGTAACTGTTTAGAAGTTGACTTAGATCTGCAGAAGTTACCTAAACTGTCTACCAACACATCATTGTTCTGCACTTTTTTTTTTTCTGAGCCAGCAATGGTGAACTGGTCGGCTCTCCAGACCTCCAGTGGGTCACACCCTTAAGCTTTCCCACAGAGGATACAATGACACATGACACTGCTTGGATGCAGGGGTCTCTGTTTGTTTCTAATGTGACTTTCCCCTTATTAATGCCTGTCTATAAAACTTGGGAGGCAGAAGGAAGGGAGAAGATAAGCAATAGGGGAGCCTAGCAGGGAAGGGTGCACAGCTTGGCTTTGGGGCACAGATTTGCGAGTCAGTATTTAACCCATTGTGAAAAAATGACAATGATTGTGATTGATTTATATGTAAAAAAATGTTATCATGGTGCCTTGATATATGTGTACATCTACGGGAAGATAGGAAGCCTACTTGCAGTAGGAAATCTCAAGTTCACATTTTGATGACTTCTCTTTGAAGACCACAAATAACTGAAAGTTTTTCATAATGGGTCAGGGCCCTTCATTTCTTTCATGCTACCTCAACATAGGTCAGGATGAGTTGGGCTAAACTGTTGTACTGGTCTTTACCTTGGAAACCAGATCTGCTTGTGAAGGAAGGCAAGGATTTGGGGAAGCCTGATGAAGGGCCATCTGTCCTGTGATTTTCCCCCTATTGGATCAGGTGTTCATTCCTGGCAGAGTTAGTCACTATCAAAAATGTTGATGAATACATATGAAACCCCCCTACTCCAATCACAGTCATTCACACATGAGTTTCTGATTTTCTAAGTGCATTCTACAACAGGCATTACAGAATCATTTACCTGCCATATGAAAGAGAATTTTATCCTCCAGTTATATACACAAAGCCACTTAAAGTATCCTTGTACACTCTTATAGACCTTCAAAAAAGGTAGAGAAAATTTAGCTCAAGAGCCTGGCAGGTACTTCAAATACTGCAGAGAAATATAATGGAATTTTTTTTCAAAGGGATTGTGACCCATAAACACGGAAGAGCTACCAAGGAATTTATATATTGACTTACATGGTTAATTTACCATATTAAAAAAAATAAGCATAATGAAACATTTTGTAAATGTGTTCCAAAAGTCAATTGTGTGTCTGCTTCTGTTCTAGATACTATGATACAAAGACAGGGTGGACATTCCTGTTCATCAAGGTCTATGTTAATAATAGCTGCCTTTAAAACACTTCATTTAAATAGGAAAGTACAGAACTCTCTGGTCTCTTTCACAAATATTAGCTCAGTGACTTCAAAGTAATCCATAGTGTGTTCTGTGTCTGACTTCTTTTCTATGTTCTCGCTGGTTTGATAACTTCACATCTCATATGGAAAAGAAAGGGTCTTCAAGAGGCAAGAGTAATTTAAACATCTCATGTTAAAATTCATGCTAAATTTCATAAATGTGAAAAATGCTTCTTTTACAGTCCTATGACTTTCTTAAATCTCTCCACCCTTTAATTATTAACAGTGTGCACTTTTTCACAGCCTAAAAAAGCCAACAAAACCAATTCTCTATAATTGTCAAAAGCAGACAAGTTACATCTGTAAAAAATACATATAAGATTTTATAATTTAGTTCATCTCCCTCATTTTGCAAATGTGAAAAATGAAATCCCAGAAGGATCCAAGGTCATACAGCAAAAAAAGGAGGTTTTAGAGCAAAGACCCCACTGATCCTATTCCTGGTCCAGATTATACTTCTTTTTCTTATTAGTGAAAGTTTTGAGTGAACTCAAATCTCTCCAATTCTGATGCCAGTCTTTGACTTATAAAAATCACAGAGGACATGCCTTGGGAAAGAAAGTATTGCGTTCTTTTTTTTTAAAAGTATTTTGGTGCCATTGTTCATATTCATCTAGAATTTTGGGTTCGTGACCCATATAGTTCCATGGCACTGAGACTAGAACTATCAAGAATGTTTTCATTCTGTGCAAGAGTTGACTAAAACATTTTCCTATAAATAACATTAAAATGAAAACATCACAAACTAACTTTAACATAACTAGAAAATATCAAAATAACCCCAACAGCTTTTTTTTTAAAAATTTTTAGGGCTTTTTAGTTTTTCATGATTTGCTTATTTAATCCTATGAAGTAGATACAATTATTACCATCTTTGTTTTGCAAGTTAGAGGTTTAAGGCCTCATCTTTGGAACTTATCTTAAAATTTAAGTCACATGTCCAAGAATGCAGAGCTAAGACAGGAGTCAGCATTTGAATCTTTATCTGATACAGGTGCCTGCACTTTTTCCCAGTATAATTTTGATAACTCCCCAAATTTTGAATTCCAAAAGTTCATTTGTTACTTTGTTTCTTGAAGTTGGATGCGTTTCATTGTGTAACAATGTTACCAAGTTCACCTAAGCCATAAAGTAGCTTAAATAATGTAACTATATCACATTAAAAAAAAAAAATTGTCTTAGGGACCAAAGTATTTATCTCCTTGTTTTTATGAGAAAGCACATTCTCACTCGAGGAAGTAGGGCAGTGAAACTGAAATGTTCTTTGGCCACATGTCTCCCATGTTAGACAATCCTTCACCACAATTCAATCCTCTCCATCCCTGGAAACATGATTTGCCACTGTCATGAAGGGAACCACATAATCTTGGCCCTCCACATGCCATTCCTACAAAGGCCACTACCTGTGAGTTCCTAGCCATGACTCCTAGCTCATTATAGACTAGTCCATACTAATCTCTGTTTCCCAGTCTAAGCACCTACTTGCCTTCTTTAACTACAGATAACCTGTCTTCTCAGGGGGGTTAGCTCAGACCTCCCTGCAATGTACTTTCAGACTAATGGAGGGGCCTACGTTGGAACATAAAGATACGACCCCAAGTTACTTCTTGTTTATAATTCCAAGTCTTAGAACAACTAATCCTTCCAGAGTGATTTCTAAATGGACCAAATTCATTTTAGATGCTTAGATGAGAGATTTGGATTTTAAGAGGAGGTGTTCATTGCACAGACTGCAGTAATATGCTCCAATAATAGTTTACTCTTCTGGTGGTTCTCAGCATACATCAATTAGCTGTACATTGGATTATCCTGTAATGCCCTCTGGAATTTCAGACCTTGATAGGGATATTTTTCACATGAATATGTTCATTTGAATAGAGCTCAAAGTCAATGCAACCTGTTTCTTAACAGTTGTGTCGACTATTTTAACATATTTAATACATTTCATTTTTCTTCTATTAGATAAGGCATTTTCCATAAGCAACTTTACTGTCAGAAATCATCTAATGAGTCACAGACACTCGTTACAGGAAAGACAGGTAGGAAGATGAGAAAGCTAATAATATAAAGACAGTGAATTTGCTACTTTGATAGGGAACTATCTTTTGGCTTCATGTCCTTAAAACTCTATTTTTCTTCCTCTCCCCCCCCAAAAAAAGCAAATGTGAACCCTCACCTCAAATTATCCTATTGTTGACTTATTTATAGTCAAATGAATTTATAAACCGAAGTACAGCATAGTGATTTAAACAAGCTTTTTGCCATAAATTCTTATTCCTCTGTGTTTTGGGGGTATATTTGGAAGTTTGTTTTGTAACTGATTTTATATCTCTTGCATGAACAAGAATTCTGTATCTGAAATATGTAGACTTTAGAATAAAAGTTGTTTTGTTTTCATGCTGCTGCTGGAACATTCTGGGTGCACACTCACTGTGAACGGGGCTCACAAATACAGTTGAGTTTGCACACCTCTCTAATGATCTATTCAATTCCATAAATATTTAGGGAAGAAGGCCCTACTATGCACAAGTCATGCTGTAAGATGTTCAATAGATAATTTGCTCTATAGCGTGACCTAACATGCGACACAGCAGACATGACAATAGGTTTGAAGGGTGGAAAATGGAAACGACTGAGCTTTGCAGCTGATCACAATCAAATCAGAACACATCAAAACAGCTGGTGTTCTGTGACTCAGAATCAATCAACCGGTTTTGAATCACTTCATACTTCTTTATTTCTCTTTACAGTTTCACAGAAGAGATTTAAACCAACATATGTCCTTCCCATTTGGTTAAATCCCTGCTTTGAGCTGCTTTGCTTTCATATTCTAATACCAATGAATGAAATTGACTGTAATATAAAAGAAAAAATAATAAAGGCTAGCATTAAAATGATTTTTTAACTGATGTCGCTCCATTTGTATCAAGTAAACCATATGTTCAAATAGAATGCCTAGAAGAAACACAAAGTTTTAAGATTGTGTTGTGGAATGAGGATAATTCTGCATCAGCAGTATTTATGTGATTTATACATGTGGCAAAGTCATTGTAAATGTATAAGTTTATAATTAATAATTTAATAATTATGCAAATGATGGTATCTTGGGAAAATCAATAGTAAGTAAATGAAAGTTAAAAGTTATGATGTGTTTTGGTTTCTGACACTAGCTTTTCTTTTTGTTCTGCTAGGTACCTATTACACCATTCTTTGGCGAAGGTTATTCAGCAGTGGTGACCCCTTGCAATCGAACACTCTACAAATTATTATCTCTGGACTCCCAGCTGACACCCTGCCGGAGGCAAGAGCTACTAAGCCAACTGGAACTGTGCCTTTTCTCTTGTCAAGGTTTTTTTCTTACACAGGAAAAAGAAAGAAAAAAAAAAGATGAAGTTGGGCAAAGTGGAGTTCTGCCATTTTCTGCAGCTAATAGCTCTTTTCCTGTGTTTGTCTGGGATGAGTCAAGCAGAGCTCTCCGGGTCCAGATCAAAGCCCTATTTCCAATCAGGGAGGTCCCGGACCAAGCGCAGCTGGGTGTGGAATCAGTTCTTTGTGCTGGAGGAATACATGGGTTCAGACCCTCTCTATGTAGGAAAGGTAGGGCATTTGGCCTTTCAAAGTCACAAATGATTATTGTGAATGTCTGTGTTTGGATGGAGAACTGCTCTTTTTGCTTTGGGGGGTGGAAAACGTAAACTATTACTCCTGTGAAATAGTTCATGAAGTTTTTGGCATTAGCCACTTTGAAATTATAGTCCAGATTGTTATCCATACGTTGAAGCCATAATTTAGGGAGTGATGTTTATTTCTAGAAACAGAGGAGGAGTCTACAGATGCCTAGTTAACCATGATTGTGGCACACTAGTAAAACTTTTATTTCCAAAATTAGAACAAGAATATTCACGAATAAATGAAGAGTAGTGGGTGCTTATAGGCAGTTGGTTTTTTAGCTTCTTTTTTGGGGGCGGGGAGTACTATATAAATGATGCACATACTATATGCTTATATATGCTTTTCTGATACTTGTAATTTATTTTTTTCATTAACTTTTCTTTTTTTCTTTTTTTAATTATTATGTTAATCACCATACATTACATCATTAGTTTTTGATGTAGTGTTCCATGATTCATTGTTTGCGTATAACACCCAGTGCTCCATGCGGTATGTGCCCTCTTTAATACCTAGCACCAGGCTAACCCATCCCCCCACCCCCCTCCCCTCTAGAACCCTCAGTTTGTTTCTCAGAGTCCAGAGTCTCTCATGGTGAGCGCTGTGAATTGTGTAAGACTGCTTTTCTGATACTTGTAATTTAAAGACTGCAAAGTGAAATTATTGAGCCTATTGTCCCTCAATTATGAGCAATTCTGACCCACTTTTCTTAGTGGTGGTCTTGTTTTGATGGATCCGTTGTTTTGTTTTCTTTTTTTAGATTTTCCTTTCGGTTAAAAATGAATGGGAACAGAAGTCAGTTTCTAATTGGTATCAGACAAAAATGGGCAGTTTGTGGTACGTGTTTGGGGGCCAAGTGGTAGCCAAATTGGGATGTTTTTTCACAGCTTCTTTCTGTGTGAATATTTGGGTAGGGGATTTCCATTCAAGTGCTTTCTGAACTGAAGGGCCCTTTGAGAGAGCATGGCCCTACCATCCTCGTAACATGTTCCCAGTCTCTACTCTACTGCAGGTTTGCTTATGTAAACATTTCCCAAATTTCTCAGTTTGGTGCTCGGTACTGGTAAAGAGTTTCTAAGTAGCGCGCGCCGGCAAGATATCTATACATCTGCATTTCTGCCCTTCACTTGGCCAGTGTTCTGCGTCTCTTCCTGATAAAATGAAGCACAGCAAACTGATGAATTTATCCATGAGTGAATTTTTAACTTCGAATAACTGAGAAAGAATCTTTGTTATTTATTCCATGGGCCATTGTTTCATTTGAACACATCTTAAGGAAGAGTGAAAAATCTGTTTTTGTCGATGGGGTATCTACATAAGTCAAAGTAATCTTTATTATTTTATTCCTTTGATGCCTCTATATTTTATAAATACTGACTGATACTGTATTGTAAACAAAGAGGACCTGAACAAGTTAAAGAGTTTCTAGGGATGTGGATTAGGATGTTTTTGTGGCCCAATGGTAGCATTTTTCTGCCCTAAGAAAGGATATGTAAGTACACAAGGGTTTTTGTGCATATATTTTTTATAGCCGTTGTACCTTTATCAATAGTACCATCACATAGACGGTGCATTTACTGCAGTTCTCTCTCAACCTCTCTCATTCATTTTCTTGTCAACAAAGTGAGAGCAATAATCATTATGCAGTGTTATTGACTAGGAATCAGGCCCTTAATTTCACTTATTTTTAATGCGTAGTTAACAGATTCATCAAACTTTTTTCAGTAGATAGGTATATAATATTCAATGAATTCATAAAGAGTCAGTAGTTATTAGGTGAAATCACACTTTTATGGGAATGTAAAGTTTTCTAAAGACAACTGAAATATTCCCATTAATTTAGTTTTAAGTGGAGTTGCCCGAATGAGGTTGACATTTTGAAATAAACATAATTTAAAATTTTAAAAAACCCTTATTTTAAATTTTAAAATTTTCACATCATAATTGAGAATGCTCATATTGAATCCCTGTAAGGCCATTTAGAATTACAAAAATGCATACCCCTAGGTGACTTAAATTCCAAATGCATATAAAGCTACTAGGCAATTCTATTGATATTTTTCTAAGAGAAATTGTGTGGTTTCTTGATTAGTGAAAGAGATATTCTGTGCTTTTCTTTCAATTAATCGGACACCGTCACTTAGTAGATTTTATGTGACAGGAAACAAGTTTGTGGTTATCTCTTGGCAGGCTGTATATTGGGCGTTCAATACTGTCATTCACAGTAAAAAGAATGTCCAGGATGGTAAATAGGTTAAAAACAAAACAAAACGAAAAACAAAGCCTTGATTGACAAAAACAGGCAAGTCCAGAAAAAGGACAGTAAAATAATTTGAGATGGAAAGGGAATTGATAGCCACAAAAGGCTTCAAAGGAGCAATTTATATTTACTCGGAAGCAGGTGGCAGAGAACTTGAATAGTTTAGATTGTCTATATGAGAGGATGAAATGATTCTCCTTAGGTTGGTGCTCTGAATAGAAAGTTATAATAATGACTTTGGCCTCTACATTTTCGATCACTTGGGTTATGTAGAATAAACATATTTTCCTTTTTTTTAAATTGAGGGAGGAAATGGCTATGAACAAAAGTTTTCACAAGACCTAGAAAATGACAAAAAATATAAATGAAGATGTGGAAACCTGGAGAGGCAGATGTTCATGGGAAGAAAAGAAGGAATGCAATCATTACTTTTTACAGACATGTATTTAAACCTATACTAATTAGATGGTTGGACTCTTAGTCTTCCTGACAAAATCTAGTTACTTAATTTGGAAAATATAATGTCCTTGATAAACTTGATAGCTTAATTTTATCACATAATGGATATTACAGTGTGTGTTAAATTGACTATAGTTTCATTGTGGACTCTACCACTTCCTAGTAGTTGTAGAATTTGGGTTAAATTACCTAATATTACTAAAATTTACCTCATCTCTAAAATGGGAACAATGATACCTATAATTCAAGTCTCTTTCTGAGAATAAATGAGATAAAAATATTCGGAACATGTATTCATTTAACCTAGACATTCTGTTCATCTACTACATATTTTTTATAAGGACCGCATTTGGATGATTTGTTGTATTATATGTCCAGTGTTGTATTTGTGATCCTTCAGGTGAAAACAGGCATTATTTTATGTACTAAGTAGTATTTAAATTTATTGCAGTTATTTAGGAGAATAGTCTGTGTTGGGTGTGCTTAGAAAAACAGCATGTTTTTATATTTGTATATGATTAGACTATGGCAAATAGTCTAAGCAGATGATTTTATCTTGAATTCTAATGTCAGAGAAATGATACCTGTAATTTTTAAGACCTTTAAATTTGGAGATCATATTTATGGCTGGTGGGCAACAAGGTCAGTTAAATGACTATATAGTAAATAAAATATGGTCTTTAGGACATTGAGGATAATGAAGTCAGAAGATGCTGTGACCTTATTATTTTAGCCAATTTACTGGGTCTAACATAATAAGTCAAGATCAAAGCAGAACAATCTGTTGAAGGGGACCAGGAGGTCTTCTAGAACCCTCACCAAGAGACCTTCATGGTATGCAATTCTGGGCTCTGTTAGAATTTGGCATTTATCATTAGCATCCCACCTTATTCTTGTGATACCAACTAATAAACTCCTGAATCTAAATGTATAGACTTAAGGAAACAATCACTAGACATTACTGTGGCAGAACTTTTTGTTGTTGTTGTTATTATTGAGGCATAATTGATATATTACATTGTATTAGTTTTAGGCATACAACAAAATGGTTCAGTATTTCTGTGTATTGTGAAATGTCCACTGCAATAAGCCTAGTCAACATCTGTCACCTTACACTTACAGTTTTACAATTCTACCTTTTCTTGTGATGAGAACTTTTTAAGATCTCTTCCCTTAGGAATTTTCAGATATGCAGTGGAAGATCATGAACTGTAGTCGCCATGCTGTGCAGAGTACCGTTTTAAAGAGTAACAGTGCGCCATTCCCCAAGAGTATTTCTTAATTACTGTCATTCCTGTTTTCTTGTCCTTTTAAACAGGGAGAATGAGGCAGAGAGTCCTTTCTTTTCCTCCTGTGACTTAATGCCTCCTGAATTGGCTATTTGAAGTACACAGGAAGTAGCCGTTTCTAGCCATCTCATTGCATCACAAGGCACTTTTCTAGATTAGTCTTTTCCTCACCTTGGCATTTCTCACTTAACGTCCCCTACTCATCTGACAAAAAAAAAAAAAAAATGTCTAGAGAAGCCCATGGGTCTCGGCCTCTGTTCTGGGTATTATGTGTTTTTCATCTCTCCTACCATAATGGGCTGCCAGCCGATCCCTGCGCTCTGGGCTGTTACTTTCACTGAAATATCTGCTTCTCTAGCTGTTAACATCACTCTTGCCTTTTCTGCTACTCCCCTTTTTTCCCTCCTCATTCAGGGAGAATTTATACCTGTTATCCCATTCAAAATCAAATATATAGAAATGCAGAAATTCACTCTGCTTTAAATCTAAGCTTGCTGGAAAAAAAAATAAAAAATAAATTTAAGCTTGCTGGAAAGTGTTGGTGAGCATTTTCAGTGCATTTAATTACATCTCAGCAGTATCTCCTACCAAGAGATTCTCTGTCTCCTGATAACTGAAGCTATGCTCAGTGTTCCAGAAAGGAAATTTCCTTCTTTTTTAAAAAAGATTTTATTTATTTCTGAGAGATAGAGAAAGAACATGAAAGGGGGGGAGGGGCAAAGGGAGAGGGAGAAGCAGGCTCCCCACTGAGCAGGAAGCCCAATGTGGGACTTGATCCCAGGACCCTGGGATCACGATCTGAGCTGAAGGCAGACCCTTACCTGACTGAGCTACCCAGGTGCCCCCAGAAATTTTCATCTTGAAGATAGATTGTGTTTAAAAATTGAGTTCTGAATTAGATTCCATAATTGGGCAAATTTATATTAAATACACAAAAAGAAAATAATCACAAATATTAGTTACTTAGGGAGGAGCATGTTCATCATGGTAACATTTCTATTTTGTAGATTTGGGAGGGGAAAAATGCAAAAGTGTCCTCCAAATATGTAGATTACTTAAGGTTGGCTCCAGTCTTAGAAGAAAGCAAATAGTTTGTTTTCCTTCTGTGTATATGGAAAACCAATTTTCATACTATTTTTATAACCAGAGTGAATTAAGAAGACCCTTGTTCTTTTTGTTTCTTTACTGACAGAAATGTGGAACTCTTGTGGCTTCGAAAGGAATTTGCACATGTATCAGCTCTACGGGATACAAATAAGTTTAGATTTTTAGAAATATTCTTTTGGCAGTTATTTTTAGTTCCTATAATATCCAATGTAACTATAAAGTATTAAGTGCATTTTCTTCACATAAAATCAATAATTCAGAGTCTTTGTTTATTTCCTTTAAACTATGAGGGAAATAAAACATGTCAGATTTGCCACTAAAATGAAAAAAACCTACTATTAATTCAGTTTAATATTGCTCATTTTCTCTTCAACGTTATCTTAGGTTAGAAATGAAGGTTATAATTACCAGAGGCTTTATCAGGTGAGACTGACTACACAGCTTAAAATGGAGGAAAGGAAGCTTACAGTTATCAACCTAATTATAGTCAAACTAGATAGTCTAGATTAGCTCTAAATTTTCTGATTATGTTGATCAAAGTCATTTAAAAATGCTGTCATCTTTAATGTGTTTTTGTTTGTACATATTTTACTTCTCATACGTTTGGTGGTGGGAGAAGCAAAAATTAAAATAACGTTCCTGATATACCATTGTGTTTTCACATTGTACGCATGCTGTTTTTAAGTGCAAAAGACAGGAGATAACCTAAAATGATGATACCGGGCCTTTCTGTGGTAAGTGCACTGTAATTGTTTGACAAGCTTTATATGCAGGGCTCATTAATACAGAGTCGCAGAAATTGCAGCAATCTCTGTAACTCACCAAGATAAATGACAGAATTAGGTAAACAGCAGGACAGTCACCGAGCCTTTGCTGGTTCAAGCATATATAGATAAGAACTATATTGGAAGGAATTTCATCCTAATCATTTTGCATGATTTATATTGATTATCTGTCATTGTGATTATGATCAGCAGAGGAGAAAGCGTGGTTTGTATAAATATGCTTAACATTATATCCCCCAAATTCTCTTTGGCATGCTGTAAAGCTGTTTTGTGTTCTCTCTCTTCTTTTCTCTCTTTCTCTCTCTTTTCTTCTTCAAATACTTATCAAGGACCTATTCTATGATAGGTATCATAGTTTAAAAAAACAAAACAGGGGTGCCTGGGTGGCTCAGTCGTTAAGCGTCTGCCTTCGGCTCAGGTCATGGTCCCAGGGTCCTGGGATCGAGCCCCGCATCGGGCTCCCTGCTCTGCGGGAAGTCTGCTTCTCCCTCTCCCTCTGCCCCGTCTTGTGTTCCCTCTCTCACTGTGTTTCTCTCTCTGTCAAATAAATAAATAAAATCTTTTTTTTTTTTTAAGATCTTATTTATTTATTTGACAGAGAGAGACACAGTGAGAGAGGAACACAAGCAGGGGGAGTGGGAGAGGGAGAAGCAGGCTTCCCGCTGAGCAGGGAGCCCGATGCGGGGCTGGATCCCAGGACCCTGGGATCATGACCTGAGCCGAAGGCATGTGCTTAACGACTGAGCCACCCAGGCGCCCCAAATAAATAAAATCTTTAAAAAATAAAAAAAAAAATAAACAAAACAAAACAAAAAACCTCTTCTCCTTCATAAAATTTAATCTGTTTGATAAGCCAAGCAGGTAACCAGATGGCATTGGGAAGTAGTAAATTCTACAGGTAATCTACAGCTGTCGAGGTGGGAAAAACAGAGGAACTAATTCATGGATCCATGAACAAATGCTTGTATGAGGATACCTCTGTGATTTCATAATCCTTTTATACAATCTTCAAATCAAAGCAAAAAAAAATCACTTTCTTCGAAAGTAGGACAGAGTCTTTTAAAATTGTATTGGGGGAAACTTTATATAGTAGAAAGATGAGTAAATAGAAACCCTAGGTTATATTTACAAATTTCTCATTTTGAGCAATGCTCTTAAAGCATAATAAAATTTTATCCTCACACTGTAAAATGGAGATCAAGTAGGTGAACATTTAACACATTTTATTTTAAAATAATTTCAGACTTCCAAAAAGTTGCTGAGTACTGTTCCTAAGCCCATCTTCTCCAAATGTTAGTATCGTTACATGATGACACCTGCTATTTAAACCAGGAAATGAACATTGGTATAATACTATTTACTAATCAACAAATTGTATTCAACATTTTCTAATTGTTACAGTACTTTTTCTGATAGGAGCCTACCCAGTGTCACATCTTGCATTTATCTTGTTCCTTAGTCTTTTCCAGTCTGGGATAGTTCTTCGGTCTTTCATTGTCATTCTTGACCATTTGGTAGCATATTTTACAACCTAGCTTAGTTTCATGTTTCTTCCTAATGGAGACATTTTAAGTGATGTAGTTTTGCCAAGGATGCCACAGAAGGAATGCTGTGCACTTCTCAGTGCATTCTGTCAGGAGATACGGATGTTGATATATTCATTAGTAGTGATGTTGACTTTGGTTGCTTGGTTAAGGTGGTGTCTGCTAGATTCTTCTGAGAATACATGTGAAAGTTTTGAAATCTTGAAGGAGGTATAAAACTATCTAAGCTGTCACTATGAATTGGAATAAATACTACAACTCGTTTGAGGGGGGCTTATTGGCTGATGGTCCGTTGTCCATTTTTAGGGATGAGGCGTGGATTCATCTGAAACGTGGGTCAAGTTTAAATCTATAATACCATCAGGTAATGTCCATAATTTTATATAGTAATTGATCTTATTTCTCAAAAGGACTTCAATTTAATATGTTTCAGGGAAATTGATTTTTTTTGAGCCCAGGCAATAATATTTTCTACAGTCCAGGATTCCAAGATGTTTACTGATCTAGAGTTAACAACAAGAGCTTTTTCCTCCATTGTTTACAAAACATAATGAACCATTTTACACTGGAAGGTGAGCCACAAATACTTAAACCTCATAATTGTACATAAACATTGTTTTAGAAAATAATAGATACTCAGAGTTCACTAATGTAGAAGAAGTAGCTCGAGAGTGCAATCGAATGTCGTACATTTTAATATAGTCACAGGAGAGTTGAAATCTAAACAATGAATAGAATTATATTTAATGTTTGAAAAGATTTAGTAATGACAATTTCTCTTAATGATCCCTTTTAGAGGCTATAAAATTTCTGTTTCATGGTCAATGCTGATTAAATCTTCAGAGTTAGAAAGGAGCCATTCTCCTATTAGAAATGAGGTTATTGATACATTTGGAACTAAAATCAGTATAGTAAGGGAACAATCATTAGAGCTATAATTCAGAAGGGTTAGAAAACAAATCTGTTTGCTTGTATCAATTCTGAGAAGTAAATTTCTGGAAAAAATGTGAATAAGGTGTTTTAGGTCTACGAATGTATTTTGTTTTCTTGCAAAGTATCAGATCATGTTGTGTTACTGCCAAGCTCTTTTAACATAGTTTTTGAAACCTTTACCTTTAAAGTGGCATGTATTCAAAAAAGAACAAATACACATACAGGGCTGTCAAATCATTTTATACCACTTACTAAAATTTAACAAGTCTTGAAACTGAATATGGTTAGAATAATAAGCAATGGTAGTAATGCAGAGATTAAATGGTATTTAGCCAGGACACAGAAATATTAAAAATGAACTGTAGAACTGAAATTTTCAGAATAAGGTATACAAAAAGAACAAAGTATTGAGAGTCTGGGAAGAAAGTATTTAGGACTTTCATTCCATTTTCTTAAACTGTCATCCTTTAAAAATTCTCATCTTTGGTATATGAAATATACAATATACTTGAGTTTTAACTGATAAAACTACCTTTTCAGACAAGTGGGATGACCAGTAGCCCATCCCATAGGGGGTTATAAAAGAGATAAAGGAGTTTTGTAACCAACTGGCCTTACCTTGCAGGGCAATATTCCATTGAGCTAGTGTGGGCCCATGGAGTATTTGTTAGGTAGACCTGGAGCAAGATAGGCTCCCAAAGTTAGTGGAGTTTACTTTTGCATCTCATGGCTTGCTATTTCAGTACAAGGGAAGGTCTGAACACATCCCAGTATATGGCATCTAGAGAAAAGGAAATGGTCAGGAAAATACTCACGTTGGACTCAGCCAGCCTTAGGTCTTCTCAGGCCAAAAGCCTGGGAATTATCCTTAGAGCTGTCACTACACAAGCAAAAGAGCGAATGAGACGGATGGAGCCCAAAAGATGTGTATATGTGTGTTGGGGTGGGGGTAAGGGGAACAAGATAGTATGGTAAGGCCATCTACGTTCCTAGTCAAGTTAGAATCCTTGTCTTCTGTAAGATAAAGGCAGAAGACTAATTTCTCAAGATGGGGCTCTGTTACCGGAATGGTAATTACAAGAACCAAAATGATTAACATCATTCCAGCAAGTTATGTGTGTAAACAGTGTGCAATTATCTGATAAGAATGCTTCCCTTAGAATATTTACTTATCTTCTTAGTTAAAATGCTGACATGTTTTAAGGTATTTAACTGAAAACACACAATCAAGATTTGGACAACACATACATAATGCTCAACAGATGTGAGTTTGAAAGATTTGTGATGATCACTAGTGAAATTAGTCAAACCCTACTTAAATTAGATTTTTCTGATTTGTGAGTCATTTAAGGGTCCACATTGGAGCAGAATGTGTGTGGAGAGTAAGAGATTACACATTCTGCACTTGGTTTGAAATGACGAAGAAATAAAAGTCAGCATTTTCTTTTTCATAACATATTTGAGAAACTCAGTTCTGTATCTCACACCCACTCTATCCTTGACAGAGTTTATATAATTTTCTCAACTGAATCATAACAGAGCTGGATTTAGGCGGCTAACTAATTTTGCTTATTCAGGAGAAGCAGATACTGGTGAGTTATAGTCATTGGGACTCAATGTAATTATATATAAGAAAAGTGAAGCTACCATTAGTTAAAAATGATTGCTAAGGAATTAGGTGAGGAATATCACATGGCTGTCGCACATGGAGAGAGCTGATTTGTCATGCTAGTCACACATGGAGTATATAAAGAGATACAAAGCCACGTCTAAAATAAGTAACTTGAATTGTGCGGCAGATATGCAACCTTGGAAATGGGCTTTCGACAAAGATTAGTATCAAATGATGGGATGGTATTATAAAGCTTGACATTGAAATTAAAAATACAAGCTTTATTGCAAAGGATAAGTTATCTTTTTGGTTGATCATTATAACATTTGCAAATAGACTTTTACCTGTGGCATAACAGCTATGTTCAGTGAATTTGGGAGAGCAGTTGTGGAGTGTAATGATCTGAAACAAGACTGTTTTTCCCATTGATTAGGTCATTTGTTGGAAACATGAGTCCAATTGATTGTGGAAGATATATACAAATGAATGAAGAGGGTTCAGGGTTAGGGTCAGAAGGAGGTGGTGCATTCTGTTTCAGATCCAATTAAGATTTCACAGTGGAATTTATGATGAAAAACATAGGGAACTAATATTCCAATTATTAATCTCTTGTAATACATATATTTTTTAGTGCTACTCTCTTCACGCTGTCACTGGTTTCTGACTTATGTTTAAGTTTGATTCTCTGTAAACTCTGGGCACACTGACAAAGTCTAATTTTTCACAGTACTCCATTTTTAACTTTCTACCCTGAGCTGAAGGATATGTGGGAGAAATTGAAGCTTTAAGGAGGAAGGAGTTGAAGCTACTTCAGAGGATAGCTCTTTTTATTATTTTTTTTCAAGCAATGATCTCTCTTGGAATTTAGCAAAAACAAATTTTGTGCAATTTTGGTTATGAAATATGCATTATCACAAAGATTTTTTTTTTGCAAATCACGTTTCCTTAATAATGAAATCTAAATATTATGTAAATATCAAATATTTTCATCAAAAAGAAAAATAATCTATTCTTTTTTAAAAACTTATTTTTAATATGAGAGCTGCCTGGGGCTTTAAATCTCATTCACTATAATCTCTTTCTGAATTCAGAAATTCTTATGCAGTAATATGATGGGTGATCAGGTAGCCGTAGGTCTATTTTAGTTGGGGCAGGAATGGTGGTAAAAACACACTTTTCAGTCATGTGAGCTGGGTTTGAATAGTGACTCCACCACTTGAGAATCGTGTGAAATTTAAGCAAATAACTTATTTTTTCTCATTCATTCACTTACAAAATAGGAACAACAATATTAACCTCACAAGGCTGTTGCAGGCATAAAAAGAAGGATAGAATTAATACAAAAGCATACAATAAAGTATGAAAATGAGAGAGCGTATTTCCGAAAGTGAGTGAGCTTCCTGAGGAAAGAGATCTTGTCCACTACAAACGTGGTGCTTGGATGTACTGGATTGACAGCTGTTACATGCACAGGAAACTCACAGAAATGGGATGCACTGGAGGTGTGGTGAGAAGAGCTTTAGGACACTCTTAAATTTTTAGGAACTTGAGTTATATTTGGCTCTTAAAGTACTTGAAGGCGGGGGCACCTGGTGGCTCAGTCAGTTAAGCATCTGACTCTAGATTTCGGCTCAGGTTATGATCTCAAGGTCCTGGAATCGAGCCCCACATCCTGCTCCACGCTCAGTGAGGAGTCTGCTCGAGATTCTCTCTCTCCCTCTGTCCCTCCCCTGACTCACACCCATCTCTCTCTCAAATAAATAAATCTTAAAAAAATAAAATATTTGAAGGCAGGTATTTTGCACCCCCAAATTTTAAATACTTGAAAAGATTAACTTTATCTCAAGCATTTCATTTATGACATGATTTCCAGAATTTTCCTCATACTTTGCTTGTTTCTCAGTGTCTCAACATATGACAATCAGGATTAAACTTCACTAATTTATAACTGATCCAATCATTTCAAAACAAGAAAAATGGAGATTTTAATTTCCCTCAGTATGAATTCTGCTGTTAACACAGCTATGACTACATTACTTATAATTATTAGTATTATTGTTATTAGAATTATCTCTTGAAGAAAATGCAAAAAATTGGGGTTCGAAACTAAACATATATGATCGTAAAGTAGTGAATACACAAAAGGAAGCTATAATAAAATTGAATATTAACTAAGAAAGCCAAAATTGATCTCTCCGAATACTGTTTTCCTCAGAAAAATGTTAAATGAGGAGCCTAGTAACTCTTCTTCCAGAGCACACTCTTGAAAACTTCTGCACAGGTTACCCATATTGGCTTTCTTATACCCTTCCCTTCAGGTGTCTCTGCATTCTTTTGTGGTTTTATAAGTTAAAACGATCTTTTTCATACATTCCAGGCGGAGAGACAGCTTATCACGTTGTTAATACGTCCCACAACTATGGGGCATTTTCCACATGTTACTGAGTCCGATGCATCTAAGTGAACACCATTCCCTCAGGGCTGTCAGTGGGAGTGTCTAAAGCTACACCAATTCTCAGACCACTTCCAGGATACATCCACAGATGTGAGGCCCGAGAGACAGGCCTAATCTGAATGATAGTTCTCCCATCTTGATGACCCATGGTCATGGATTTTGCCACCTCTGTAATTCCTAAGATGGCCTGACCCTGCTCTAAAATCTGCCATAACCCAGCAGAAGGAATAAATAAAGAGAAAAAAGGTTGGGGGAAGGAGGTAGTTTACTTTAGAGCTGTCTGGAGTGTTCAGTGTTAAAGATAGAAGGACTATTTCAGTTTTCCGATAAACATGTAGAGGATCAAAGGAAACCAGGATGAGACCCCACAAGTAACGGCTTTACAAAGGTAGGATGGAAATATGTTGTTTTATTTTCTCATAGGGAATTGGAAATTATGCAGCAATTTGTACATTTCCTGATCATATTTGGATATATTACCTAGTATGAGTGGTAATGAATTGGTGGATTATGCAAGTGCACAGAGAGGAAGTTTAGCCTAGTTGTTAAATCCTACCTCAGGCTCATAAGTCAGGAAGATCTGAGTGTGTATCTCAGCATCACCATTTAGTTAGAAATTAATGTTTCTGTCAGCTTAATCTCCATTAAAATGGGTTCATAATAGGCCTTATGTAATAGTTGTTAAAACTGTAAAGTGCTTCATGTTGGTACATGGAAAACATTCATTAAGGGTTATCTGTTTTTGTTAATAATAATGATACATATTTTTACTCTGCTTTCAATCTCTACTTTCTATAATTAACCTGAGTCAGGTGTTTTCTTTTTAAAGAATATATTTTTTAAAACAATCTGTAGTCTAAGGAGAAAACAGAGATAAACCTAAGCAGGATTCATCACATTGTCATACTTTGTGACCACAGACAAGTCCTTTAAATTACCTCTCCTTATTCTTTTACCTATCACAAGGGGACAGTAAATAGAACCTCCATTGGGTGACATCTGTTAAAGTGCTTTGAAATATATAAATTATTAAACTTTGAAGTTATTTCTGATGGGAAGAATAATTACTAGTTATATTTGTAAAGTATTAGGGTAGGAACAGAATTTGTACCTCATTGATAAGTAATACTTTGATATGTACCATAAAAATGCTTTCAGGATTTGACTGTTGTTTTAAATATTATATCAAATCAGATTTAAAATTACATAAGACAACTTTTCAAACCACACATTTGCAGAAAGGGCAGAGCACACACACACACACACACACACACACACACACGATTGCTTTATTCTCATATACTTTCCAAATCCAGAAAGCTCTCTTTGAGTGTTTCCAAGGAGCCAGGAGATTCCAGTATCATTAGGATTCTACTGAATAACAGTGATGCTTAATAGAACTAGATAAATGAGATTGCTTGTTAATCTCTGCTATTTTTTTTTTTAAGATGATAACTTAGGTCTGAACTTCATCTTTATTTGGTCTGAAGTTTGGCTCAAACCTATTATTTGGGTTTACCTGTTCTATACTCATTGAGTTCTGAATTCAGAAACTGAATTTAACTAATTCATTTTAGTTCCAAAAATGGAACTCTTTTTAAATATCTCCAGCCTAAGGATTGAGAATTAGTGCTGCTTGCAGAACATTTTTGGAGTAGTAAAATTCTGACACTTTGAGAGAACATCTTTTTTTTTTTTTTTTTAAGATTTTATTTATTTATTTGACAGAGAGAGACACAGCGAGAGAGGGAACACAAGCAGGGGGAGCGGGAGAGGGAGAAGCAGGCTTCCCGCGGAGCAGGGAGCCCGATGCGGGGCTCGATCCCAGGACCCTGGGATTATGACCTGAGCCGAAGGCAGACGCTTAACGACTGAGCCACCCAGGCGCCCCGAGAACATCTTGATATAATTTGAATATTTCTCTAAACAGGTATTTTTTTCCCTTCATGTCATTAGATAAATAAAGAGAAACCAAATATTTTACAATTCTGATAGTTTCACCAATGTACAGGAGGTAGGATAGAGAGCATTCATATTGGGAAATACAGCCAGCTTTTAGGAATTGCCATTGCAGAGGAGTCTGTTCAGGCAGGCAGGTGTTCTAGAATATAATTAAAGAAAACCCAGAGGGAAAAAGAAGGACAGAGGTTATTTTCCCCCTTTTTTTTAATAAATTAAAAAAAAATGAAAGACAAGATGTTGAAATAAATCATCCAAAGAATATGTGATACAAAGGGAGAAGGGAGTCCTTAAATAGATTTCAACAATGTAAAGCTGAGGAAATGCTTCTGTAGCTAAGTATTTTTTTCATGTACAAAAATAATCATGTCTGCTCACTACATCCTAAATGAAAGCCATGTGAGGTTTAGGACAAGTTCTATACAATCTGACCATGAAAAACCTCAAGGTTTCTAGATAAAATGGATGCTAAACTCGCCCAAAAGCTCATAGGTTGCTTATTGTACGATGTTTGCAGTGAGGCTAGCTTATAGGTAAAAAGAAACATTTCTCAGGCTGGAGCAAATTTATCCATTCAGATGGGTAAATTCATGTTTTATCCATGCAAATACAAGCATCTAGTTGAGTGGAGAGAATATGTTACCTTAGGGTAATTTCTTTTTTCTTTATCCCCTGCCATATATGATGTGATAATTCTAATAAATCACACCCTGCTCCCACCCACCACCAGAGTATAACAAGTATTCACCTTAAAAGTAAGTACATAGTTTTTGTATATAAAATTTATAATTAAATAAAAATGAATTTTATAAAGTTAAAAAAATAAGTACATAAAACATGACACAATAATGTAAAAATAAATGTACGCAAGATTATTCAAGTGTCCCTTTTGTTGGATTTTAACAATGTCTGCCTAGAGAAACAATTCTTTACTCACATTTGTTTTACTTTTGATTATATCTCATTGAAATGTGTCATCAGCCATTCAGTGATTTTAATCTGTATTTTTCAGGGAGTCATTGACTTTTCCTTTATATTTACTTTATGCTGATCTACAATAAAATGCTATAGCTAAGTGTTTATCATTTTTATCAAGCACTGGTACTGGGCTGATTCAATAGCACATTAATATAGACCTGCAGCGAGAAAACTGGTTTAATTTGGTTCCCAGGAATATGTACTGTCCTTTGTCTTTTTATTCTACTCATCAGAACTTGTATGAATGAGAGTGAGCACCTCTTTAAATGTTGTGCCCTCAGTGCTCTGGCTCTCAGGGAAACAAAGGGCAGGGTTAGTACTTGCCTAAATTGTGTGCCCTTAACTGCCTTACTTGCTTCCCGTTAGGCACAGCCTTTTGGCCGAGAGGCAAATAAGAGGACTTTCCTCTCTTTCTCTAATACTGATTCAGTTGCACTAGTATGGTCTCCATTTGAGTCACATATGGTCTTCACCAATACTTTTCGGAAGTCAGCGGAGCTATAAAGTACAAGCAGAGAACTGCTTAAGATGTGATAGAATGGGAAGAATTGATAGCCTCTTTCAGTGTTCTGGAAGGAACATCTGCCAAGCTTTCATTTTGTCTCATGGCTACGCCATTGATATTTTATCAGAGAATTGACATTCAATCCTCAGATTTGATGGTGGTACTTAGTACCCTTCACTTAAATTGGCCCTGTTCAACCATTCGTTTTCTTATATATTTCAGATGTGCTGAATTTTATGGCAACAGTTAGTAGATGATAAAAAATAATTGAGAAACATTGATTTAAGTAAGAAATCAGGTTAATAACATTTAAATTTTTCTCTGAAATAGACTAATATAATCTGACCATATGTATAAATTTTATGTAAATATATGCAAATGTACATATGATAACTATTTTTACTCTAAGCATTTTATGTACTATTTGAATGTGATTTCTTGGTTTAGAGCTATTTCACAGGAGAAAAAATAATTTTGTGTTTACAAGTCAACCTTTCAGATGTTTTAAAAGGCGATGTTTTCAGAAGGAAGGAAATACAAAATAGAATATGCAATTCAAGCTCTTTTTACTTTTACCTTTTCCACTTCCTTTTCTCTCTTTCCTCTATTCCTCTTTTCCTTATACTTCCTCTACCACATTTTAATATCTGACACTTAAGAGGAGGAGCTACTTTCTTAAATAGGGCAAAGGACCTTTTTTCTATTCTGTTGATTTTTATCTGTAGGTAGAAATAGAATTTAAGGATAACAAGTTTTAAAGTGGAACAAAATTTTCTGTTGAGTGAGTGGTTATGCATGTTCAGTTAATTCTTATTATTTATGGTAATTATGTTCTATAAAATTGCCATGAATGCTGAATTAGAAAATACTGAGCCATTGCTCCTGGGGGAAATATAGGGTTAGGTTCTTGTGAGCCTCTGGTCACATTTTCATCCTGTGATCAACACATAACTTTGTTTTATGTGTTTTTGTTTAAAGACATCTAGATAGATAGATAAATAGATGGATGGATGGATGGATGACCGATGATCCATTAGGATTGAACACATGGCCAATGGCACTGTAACTCATGCTTTAACAAAGCTTAACTAACACACATATTTTTTTCCCTAAGGCACCTTAGCCTTCTTGCTAACACTAGATAGCACTTCAGCAATACACAGGGTAGGGGGTGTATTTTAAACAGCAAAAGCACCAATAAAAAGCATAAAAATATGAACATATGGCATTACATAGATTTGGAAAAGTGCATTATACAATATGAGAGCTGAAACAGGAAGGCAGAGTGTTGGGTATGGATGAACAAGGAGACTCAGATTTTTGTTGCTCTGCACATGTCCATGAATGACCAAGAACAAATGCATTTTAGTGAGTAGGTGAGTTCACAAATATGGATCTGGGATATTGAAGATCCACTATATCTATTCTAGCAAAGAGGGTATGCATGAGTCCTATTTCGAGCACAATGCATGAACAGTTTAATATTAAGTTATTAGGCACCTAATCCCCGCAAGTAAATAAACCAGAGGAAAAGTAAATTGATAATGATGAAGATAAATTAACAGTAAGATAATTATGAAATGAGTAGCAATAGTTGAATATTCTGAAAAGCTCAAAACATCACTGACAATATAGCATCCTTTCTGAAAATGGTATGATTTTCAGTTAATTCTATGCACATATGTGACAAAAGAGGTTGGCAAAAACATTGTGCTGTTTCATGGCAACCATGTTTCTTATAGAATGCTGAGTTAGAATCCATAAATAATAATTGCATCCTAACTTTTGTTTATAAATACCAAATTTATTTAGGTAATAGTACTAACCCTTAGTGGTGCAAAAGGTTTCTATGGACAATTTAATGGTACAGAAATTTCTATGGAAATTATGACCCATCTCTTTATGGCCACTCAGGAGAATGTTGGTGGGCTGAAGAAAACAGCTTGAGGATCACTGACTTAGACATTGCAAAGAGTGCTCACAAATGTCTGGTGTCATATTTGATCAGTTTGGTCTTTTTGTTGGAAATCCTGAGCAGAATAAGTTAGGCAACAGTGGTATCAGCTGAAATTGCAGATGGAGAAAGACACCAAGGGTATAATGGAGCTCACACCTGGTAGGGGACACAGGCAAAATTAAATAAATAAAAATAAAGAGTATTGCAGAAACTGATACATCATGTAGAGAAAAATATATAAAGGAATGGGAATAAAGACTATCAATAGAGAAGTTACAATTTTTTAAAAGGGTGGTCAGCTTTACTGAAAACGGTCTTTTTACAAAGTCCAAGGGGAGATGCAGAATGAACCCAGTGGACACCCAGGGAAAGTAAATTCCAAACAGAAAACAGCAAGAGTAGAGACTCTTAGCTGAGAGTGGCTGATATGTTTGAGGAAATAAAAATGACTACTATGGCTGAGTGGAGTGAGCAGCATGTGATAGCAGAGGAGAGAAGAGAGGGGAATCAGATTATCTGGCTGGCTCTATAATACCTGTTAGATTTCTTTGGTATAACAACAATGAACTACAGTTCGAATATTCTATGAGAAAATAAGTCCTAGGAAACCCATCTCTATGTCTGCTGTAGGGAAATTATCCTTAACCTGCCAGGATGCTTAGAACTTAATTTATTATCAAGTTTTGGTAGCATCTTTTGATTCCTTACTACTTAATCCTTTTGGGGGCACATTTGGTATTCTAATGTTGCCCTTGCTGTTCGTTTATGCTATCTCATTATATCTAGTACCTTTATGAGCCACCATAAGTCTCTTCTAGAACAAGGTATTCAGTATATAGGTAGGTAGAGGAATAGATAATAAGGAAGTTGAACTTGTGTTCTTTTATGATATTTGCAGCAACTGCAGTTTGATTAATGGCTTTTGGATTGATCTTTGGTTAACTAGAATTTGGTTAATTTATTACAACAATCCAATTGCAAAGCAACCCATTTAAACTATGATTTGACTGAATCTAATATGTTGTATGTAGTCTAATTTTTATGAAACTAATTATTAGAGAACCCTGAATACATTCAAAAGAAGCATATGTGTCATATATATGTCATTTAAAAATACACATATTTGTATTGGACCAAAGGGACATGTATATAGTTCTCTATAGAAATATCATGAAAACAGGATCATCTCCTTAAAGTTTGCTGCCAGTCTGGTATAGAAGATTATATACTGTCTTTAGTTCAATTTAGTTAAAATATGTTTGGTTAAAATGATAGCATGAAATTCATTGTCTCATTGTTGAGGCAAAATCTGGTCATTTAATAACCACATTCTCTAACTCAAAATACTTATTTGTAGAAAATTCAACAGTAAATTCTTAGCCAACATTTTAAGACAACTGTAGCCAATGTAGTAGATATTATATATAGGTGTAAATATAAAACCCTTGGGGGTGGGGAACAAATGACAAAATTTAATGAGAAAATATCTAATGGTGTTTAGGGAACTTAATTTATATCATTTTCCTAGTGGCATTAATTTTAGAGTTCATTGTATACATCATGGATGGAGTACTTACTAATTTTATTCTGATGTTGATACTATCTAAGAAAACATGAAAATTATGATGGTGAAGTACTGTGATTTAGAAGGAGATTTATTTCTGGGGTGCATGGGTGGCTCAGTAGTTTAAGCGTCTGACTCTTGATATCATCTCAGGTCATGATCTCAGACTCGTGAGTTGGAGCCCCGCTTTGGGCTCCACCCTGGGCATGGAGCCAGCTTAAGATTCTCTCTCCCTCTCCCTCTCCCTCTGCCCCTCCCCACCCAGCTCGCATGCTCTCTCTCTAAAAGATTTTTAAAAATAGGAGATTTATTTCCTACACAAGGAACAAAGAACAAAGATTACAACAGAATTAACTTTTAAATATGCAAAATAAAATTTGTAATCATAAAGAGAGCAACAAAAATTTTAAATACCATATTATAGTAAGATACTGAACATTCACTTTAAAATGTGCTATAAATAATTGTAGTGTTCGTTGCAACTACCTGTTTCTCCTCCACTGGCACGCAAAATCTTTGGTTCCCTAGGTCCAGAGATGTGACCTAGCATAAAGTAAGTGGTGGTCATTAATCTGAGTTAAAGCTGCCCCTTAATATGGCTATAACATGAATAGGTAATGATGAAATTTTCACTGTAGCATTTAACACATATTCAGGCTTGTGTTTCTACAGTGAATGTACCTGATTGTATAATGGAGATTGATGAGGAAATAATTTTCAAGCTAACCATTTTGATATGACCTATGACATTTCAGGAGCATACTTAACATTGGAAAAAAAAGTGATAACCAGGAGAAAGATATGAGTTTTGTGGGTTCTAAAGCTTCGTAAGGAAAAATATATATTATATAAAAAATTGTTTTTGGATATTTTACAAAATTATGATTGCATTGCCGGTCCAACTTCCCCCCAGTGTCTGCATCTTGGGAATGGCTTGTACAAGTACAGAGCCCTAAATCTTAAGGTGCATTAGCTTCAGAATAAATCCACCTTTTCATAGCAAACCATAAATCTCTACTGAAAATGTTTAATTGATTATATTAATATATGTCTGTGAAGGGACTGGTTTCTTGTTCAAAACAATGTTGTAAAAGGATAACTTTAAAGGTCAGTACATCTCTGGGTCAGATAATTTCCTTGGTTTCCTGCCCCTCAATGAAAACCTATTATTTCTGACACAAGCCTGTCATATTTTGTTTTTGCTAAAACAATTTAAGGGTCATTATCATAAGCAACATTTCTTTGATAATGCAGGTCAAGAGTCATGCATAAAATACTTAGAAAATTTTTATCAAAACTTAATTTTAGTAGAGATTTGATATGTATACATATGCATGTATATGTAGAAAGAAAGAACTTTTCTGGCAAAACGTTTTGTTTAATTGATGTTTTGAATTAATTAAATTGTGCCACGTATATTTAGGTGCCTATGGGTCTAAGAAGGATTACTCAAACTTGGATTTGGAGCAGCATTATCAACTGTTCTGCATTTCTGTGGCTGCCGGGGCTTTTACCATGGTGACAGCTGCTGGGGCTGATGGTAGAGGTGGTTTTGGTGTCAGTTCAATGTACTTTAATAAGAATTTACAGAGTCTTTGCCATTCCTTCTACAAGATATACAGGAGTATGCTTAAAAGCATGAAGATGGAGGGTAGTTTTCAAATATCAGCAACACATTTTAAGAAATTCATAGTCTAAATTTCAGGAGATTTGGGCTAGGTGATCAGGATATAGACAGAAGAACAAAATTAGAGGTGCTTTAGTTTTGGAATCTGTGCCGTGAAAGACCGATATGCTGTTCAGATATATAAAGGCAGGAACAACAGTGTAATAAGGCAAACTATAATTACCTATTTATTGGACTGGCTCTTCTCTTGCATGAACTCTTTGAGGGAGGATCTGTGTCTTTCATTTTTTACATTCTCAGCACTGAGCAGATGGTCTGATGTAAGTATTTTTAAAATACATTACACAGATGAATATAGCTAAGAAACTACAGTTTCTAAGTAGACTGAGACTAATAGGACTGTGCACTCAGGAGATATGTAGGTAATGTATTTCCTAAATAAGTTGGTGAAATTCAAGGCAAAAGAAGTAAGCAGTTAGTGTGAAGAATGGAGAAGAGTAAATCACATTTGCTTTTTAGCAGGATACATCTTGGCAGAACAAAAATACTGAAATCAAGCAAGAAGAAAGGCAGATATTAGCTGTAAGGATTTTTTTTTCAATATTTTGCTGAACTCTGTCCTTTTGAACACACTGAAAATAAGCTTGTATAATCAGGAATTGATCCAGATTCATTAAGTGGACAGTGCATTAAAGTTGAAGCATCTGGGCAGTGGCTGGTTAGGGGCAGAGGCTCAGCTCGAACAGGCACCCAGAATAATAGGTGGTTATTTCAATAAACATTTATTAAGTGCTAATGCACACAGTTTCTACCCCTCAAAAATCCTTGAGCAGAGTGGAAGTTTTTATTACTTACAGCTATTTCTACCATGTGCCAAAGTCTACATTATTGGCTCAAACCATTAAAGAGGTTTAAAGACCAAAAAACATAAAAACAGGAAAGTACTTGGGATCATCATCACTTAATAGTTGGCTTTTGGGTGCTTTATGGAATCTATTCATCCTATATAACACATATAGTATCTGAAATTAAAGAAAGGTGGCACGGGAGGGGAGAGAAAAAGAGGGAGGGAAGGAAGAATGACAGAGGAAACCCCTATCTGTCACATTATATGTAAAGTCTCCCTGTGTAGCTGTAAGCCGTCTGGTGTGGTATGAGCAGGTGTATGTATAAATGCTCTAGCTCAGAACGCATAGGGGCCATATGCCGTCTGCTCAACTAATACAAAAGCTCGGGTTTCTGGGGGCTCACAGCCCCCTGAAGTCACCACCTCACTGACCAGCTAGACTTTTCACATCATGCTGCTTGCCAGACACGTGTTTAATCTGGAGACTAGCATAGTGAAAGCTATTTTTGTGTGTCCTGAAATGGGAAGAAAGAGAAGCAGAGTAGGACCTGCTTTCACTAAGATGCAAGTCTTAGTGAGTCTAAGATGGTTAGGTGGTGAGAGTCAGTCTTCAATAAGAATCTACTCAGGACAGTTTCACCTTACCCAAGTTTAGATTTTGCCTATAGCTAGGAGAGTTTGCCTGTTGAGAACCAAACTTATGGATAAGGAAATTAAAAAAAAAAAAACAAAAAAGAAGAAGAAGAAGGAAAGAAAGAAATCCATGGTCTGTAATGGTCCTGTAAGAAATCATGTCGTCATGAGATTGTTCAGGGTATGCATTAATTTGCTCTTTGATCAAACATTTGTACATGGGCTGTACACTCATGTAGCTATGTACTGGGGATATAAATATACAAAGAAAGATTCTTGTCCTTTCTGCAGGTCACAATAAGATGAGGAAACTTACACATAACCTCAGTGTTGTCTGATAGTGGATTTTATAAATGTGCAATGAAAGATTAAGGGCAAGAACACAAAAACCAGCCTGGGGAGATCAGGCAAAATCTTTAAAGAGAAGATAATATTTCAGCTGAGCCTTAAAGGATGAGAAAGTGGTCCCTAAATAAATGGGATAAGGGAAAAAGATGTTCCTGTTCCAAAGGAGTAGTTTGTGCAAGGCATGACTTTGTGAGATAATATAATTTCTTTAGGGGTCTATAAGTGATTCAGATGCCAAAGAGGACAAAAGAAGTGTGGCATTCATGAATCAAGAGCCACACCATGAAATGTTAACGTACTTGCTAAGGAATTCATTTGTTTGTTTTCTTTTTGTTCTTACTTGTTTGTCTTTTGGTACATTTGAAGGTTGGTTTTGAGCCAATTGGAATTTCAGAAAGTCCAACTCTGCCAGTGTTAAAGGCTTTTAAATTGAAGGAGGCAAGATAGGAGGCAGAAGACTGAAGCCTTCAATTTAGTAATGATTAAATATTCCTGGCAAGAGATGGTGAGGACTGAAATATGGTAGAATGAGGATAAAGTGAATAACAGTTATTTGGAAAGTGGAATAGGTATGATGTTGATTATAATTGTGGAGCTGAGAACGTCTGGAGGGATACAGAAGGGGAGAAGAGAGGTTGCGTGTCTTATCACAGTTGTACCTACAGCAATCAGCAAAGGTACCTTCCACGTAGTAAGTGTTACGCAGTGAATGGTAAATCCGTGTTTCTGGCTCAAAACAGGCTGTACCGGATTAAGTTGCAGTTTGACATTGTTGAATTTGAAGTTGCCTGAGGGATAGCCACATGGAGATGTTCATTAATGAAACCTTCAAATCCCTAAATGTAGAAGGTAGGCGAGAAAAACAACTTCTTGAACCTGGTTGATGGTGAAGCATGTAGGATTGATGACTTAGTGAAGAAGAACAGACTTTTAAGCTTGGTCATAAAAGGGCCCTCTGGGAGTGAGGGGTAAAGGCAAGTATTCTACAATAGGCTGATATTTTCATTCTCTTGCTTTTCTTCATCCTCTTTCCCTGTTCATCCAAGTAGTCAGAAATACTTTTCTTTTTTCTAAATACTGCATTAAATGATCTTAGTATGATTTGTAGAAAAGCCACCGGTATGGACTATTTATGAAAGATGATTGATTAGTTCAAAACATATCCACTAAATTATGAAGTACATACTACAGTGAGCCACTGTGTGTAATATAGTACATTATTTAGATACCTTGAACCGATAAATCAATTTACAAAAGTGCATTCAGAACTATGAAAAAGTTTAAAACTTCATTAAGGTTCTTGCTTTTGAGGCAACGATCCCTATAAATTTGCAAAATGCTTCAAGAAGGATCTAATCTGAAAACTAGGAATAAAACATTTTAGTCTACCCAGATCTTTAGTCCTTATCTCCATTTAAAACATAAAGTATCTATGAGTTTATGTATGAGTGTATATGTATATATATATATACATATGGATATTTGCATGTGGGTATTTCAGTATTACACATCTAATCAGCTTTTTGTACTCATATACATCCATATATATATACATATGACATATATGACATACATATGACATTATATATATGTCATATATATATATAAACACACACACACAAATTGGAAAAATATTTTGGTCCTGAGATGCTGTCCTTTCTACGTGGAGTTCTTAAATAGCACTAACATAACAAAAACTATTTATTTACTATTTTGTAGTTTATAAGCCATATTTTTTAACACATTATCTCACTTGAGTCCTACAAAAACTCTTTGAGGTTGGGGGAAAACATTATCACTAGTTAACTTCCTTATATGAGAAAATTAAAGCTGAAAGTTACATACATAGCTAATAAGTGATGGAGTCAAGCCTTGGCCCCAGGCATTCTGATCACAGACTATGTTCTCCTTTTCACTGTTGGTCACTATCTATTTAGACTGATGCCAGACCTTCCACTAGAATTCTTAGGGGCCATGTTAAATGATATAATATATAATAATAATTTAATGTTCGCTCTGGGAGTCTATCCAGTAAATCCTCTCACTAGTTTTGTAATTTGTTTAGAATATGACAGAATTATTGGGAAAACAAATACAAGTTGACTAGTCTGGATTCCTTCTGCCCCAATAGTTGAATGAATTCTCTAATCTTCCTTTTCTTCATCTGTTCCTCTTTGGCCTTTATTTTAAATTGATATCTCTGGCTTTTAATTAAATGACATTTGACTAACTGGTTAGCATGCTAATTTGTTTATATGGTACTTGGATATTGAAGTTTGAAAATGACATTAACTATTTATTTTATGGTGGTATGTTACATATTTTTCTGAAGTGCCCCTAAGGCTGATACTCTGTGCACTAAAAAATGGCTCTTAGAAATTCTAGCCGTGCTCTATGGAGCCCCAGCATGGCTGCTGTGGCCAGTGTTTTCTGAAGAGCGATGAAGTGTATGGAAGACCCCATAGAAAATTTGGAAGAGAGACAAAAAGACAAAAGAGGGTTTTCTGGGTTTTGTACTCCCAAGGACTGAATCGATGTGCCGTCTAAGGCTCAAATGGAGGTCAGTGTCTGTTGAGTACAAGTGAAGAATCAAATGCCCAAACCTTGAAAGAGCTCCATTGTCATGCCCTTGGCAGAAGCTTGTAGGTGAAGCAGCTTTCCACTCTAGGGCTGTGTGTTAGCCATTTTACGTTTCAATTTTCTTACCTTATATTAAAAAAAAAAAAAAAAAGTACAGATTGGAGAATATGTGTATCTTCTTCCTAAGGTAAATAGCATATGAATAATATCGTATTTTAGAATAACATTTTTTAGCTTTTTTTTTCTTTTCATGTGGAAGCGGAGTTGCATCATGATGTAGCTTTGGGCCCTCTAGAGCAGCAAACAGGAGAAGGGCTCTCTCTTCATTGTGTCCGTTGCCACTCAGTTTCCAGGACACGTCTCATCCATGCAACCTGATTTTGTTTGTCCTGGCCTGCCTCAAATCTCAGCACTTTACTAATGGCCATCCAAAAAAAAAAAAAAAAAAAAAAAATCCTACAACAGTTAAAGAAAAATCATTTTTAAAGTTAAGTGAGGCCATGGAGAGTGCCATATAGCATTCCTCTTAACAGATCCCCCCTCATCTGACCTTCGTCCTCGGCTGTGCCATCTCTGAGATCCTATCAAAAGGCTTGAATGGCTATTCTTCTCCTTTCCTCCATGGATCATCCTGCTATGATTTCTCCTTCGCTTTTATTTGTAGTAAAGGAATTAGTAATTATTCTTTACAATGGGAGTGCTTGTGAGGAAGAGGTGGATGGCTCAGTCTCTTTCCCACAAATTTTTTAAGACCTTTCTTCTACATAAATAGATGTATGAAAAATTGCAGTGAATACACTTATTTCCATGTCATTACAAAACAAACATTTTCACTGGATTAAAAGCCCCTATAATAGTATTATCACAGTCCATTCTATAAATTGGTACCCCAGAAATTGGATCAGTTTTTTTCATTAATGGTGGAACTGTGAATTGCTTACCACATCAGATCACACTGTACTTGTCATGGAAGTATACTGTCACTCAGCGTGATTGCAATGGAGACTTGATTTTGTAAAGAAAATAAAAATAAGATTATCTTAAAAGATGTTCTAGAGAAAACGCGTGCTGTGGCAGTACTGAACAAAATGCTGTCATTTATTGAAGCTGTTGTCATTACGTTTCTTTGAGCAACATATAATATTCAGTGCTTCATGTGCTCTTTTCACTTTTACTTGGCTTTCCTTGATTTTTGTGTTAGATAAATGTAAAATATGGATAATTTTGGCATGGAATCCGATGGGTTTGATTGTAGAAAGCCTTAGGCAATGTATTCTTGCTTTGCAAAGCCTGTTGCATTTCAGAAGGGGGGTATAGAAGAAGAATATGGGAGAGTTAGAAGTGGGAAGTAAGAGATAAAAACCAGTAGGCAGCACATTCTGCCTCTTATAAGATACATTTTGTTTTCACATTTTGCCCTCAGAAACTGGGATGCCAGGTACAATTAATTTACATCTTAAAATTGTAATATTTCTTTTTTGTGTGTTGGAATATATGATTATCGTGCATATTACAGTCATCGAGCTCATGTCACTGGAGACATTGAATGCTAAGCTGATCTTTAGTATGGGGAGTTGCAGAGGGCCATCCATAACCCTGAGCTGGAGAGCAATAAAGTGAGTGTGGGTAGTAAGATGCATATATATGACAGCCATGTAATACTATGTGTTAGAGATGTTTAAGGAGGGGAGAACAGTTAAAAGTCCTCAAGTTTTTCATAAAGTCAAATTTCTATGCTGTTAATATATATAAGAAATAACGAAATCCAATTCAGAGCAGTGATGGACAGAGTAGTGACAAAATGACAAAATTGGTGGACTATTGAGGTGAAATATTGGAAATTGACAACTGGGGGAGGGGGTGAAGGACAAGGAGAGATCAGAAACAGAAATTGGAAAATTCAGTTGCTATAAAGTCATGTTTTGACTCACTAATGGCTGGATTTTTCACACGGGGGAGTGCAAGAATCCAGGATCTTCCAGGTCATTCATCTCTCACAAGAGGAGAGGGGTGAGCGCAAAGCAGTATAGGTAAGAATGGGTAGAATACAGACTTTGTTGTTGGTATGACCTAGATCAAGTCTGGGACATTATTGTGTGAGCTTGGGCAAAGCATTTAATCCTGTTAAAGCATAGTTTCCTCATGTATAGAATTAGGCCGGTAATGCTTACCATAGATGGCTGTCAAGAGAATTAAAGGCCCCTTTACCACAGTGTCTGGCACATAATTACACTCAATAAATATTAATTCTCACTATTAGTTATTTGAATAAGAGAGCTATAAAACAATATGTGAAGCAAGGTGGATAAAAGTCAGGATTGCAAATATAAAGCAAAGAAATGTAAGGTTACAGAAAGGAATAGAGGATCTATGTTCTTTAACAGGAGGGATGAGATTTTTGAGTTAGACTGGATGAAGCCTGCAGGAAAATTTTGTCATAACTTCACGGTTAAATTGGTCCCATTTCACATAGTATTGCAGTCCAGACTCAGCTAGTCATAGTGATTACTGTTTTATATTTGATGCGACAACACATGCCTGTCCCGTTACAGGAGTCTTTATTTATTTAAATCACAAGTAGTTAAAAGGAAGGAGATTCAGTCAGCATTCTTTTTCTTCTTCCTTTTTCAGGGTCTAGAGTGAAAGAAGTTTTAGTTAATAGAAGCAGCATAGAAGGCAAGGGGGGAAATAAGCACCCACAAGGATGCCCTCCAGGAAGGTTTCTCTGTATTAGTATCCATCAGTAGCAGGCTTCTACCAGGAAATCATTATTGTCACAGTACAGCCTAGTTCTCTTTCAAACTGAAATATAATAATACAGCTGAACCATGTGTCTGTAATGTGACAGGATGAAGTACAGAGAAAATGTGTAACATTGTAAATCTCAGGGAAAGAAAGAGCAAATGGGATCCTTTGTGTGTATATTTGTAAGTGATACTAATTGAATTTGTGCATATCAGACAAATTATAAGTAAGTACCATGAGTATTTCCTTTTAAATAAGTGTACTTGTCCAAACAGTTGTGTTTAGGTAGCATGTTATTTTGACATACCCTTTAAAGATACCTTGTGTAGATTCTTAACATAGATTTTTAAATTAAAAACTAATTCTGTTGAATTATTTTAACCAAATTGCAAGTGATTATACATATGTAAAACAGGTCCTCCCAAGTGCCCAGAAATCAATGTCTTAATGTGTTTTTTTCCCCCATGAGCCACTATATAACAGACATTTTGAAATTATAGAAAAGAATCTTATAAATCTTTGGGATTTTTCTGAGGATACAATAGTCTAAACATGTTCTAAAATACTCCCAACTTTCCCAAGGTGGCATAGCTACACAATTCTTATATGTGATTTTATAAATTAGTTTAAGCTAAGGCATTATCATACACCTAAAACTTAGTTCTCAACGTCGTATGCAGTTCCTGGAGTAAGACCGGATATATTAGGAATCTGGATGGATGGCTGTGGTTCACCCATGTTTACTTAGTGGAGAGTCTTAGGGATAAAAGGGAAACTTTTAAGACCTCCTAGTTCAATCCATTTTGTAGATGAACTAAAGTCCCAAGAATGTACCAGATCATTAGGATTATCCAACATGGGAACAGTGTCCACGGCACTGACCCCAGTTTCCCTGGTTCTTGTCCTGTCCCTGTGCTGCGGTGCTTAATACAGACGTGAATTGGTTTCAGTGTGATCCTGATTCACTTGAGCAATTGTGATTGTGCTGCCAAAGAGCTTATTTTATTCATTTTAAATCCCAGTTCTGCGAATTAATGGATAGCCGAGTAGAGCTCTAATATTTAATACTCTTTTGAGAAGAAGGGACAGAGTCGTACTATGAAATAAATGTGCAGAAAGTACTCAGATAACATTTTCAAAATTAGAACGTCATCAGTTTAAAACCTAAACAGAACTGCAAAAATCATTCTTAAGCAATGTAGTTACTCATCTTCCTTTGCTTGCACCTTAGCAGGGGGGATGTGGCCACCCCTCTCTCTCTCTCTCTCTCTGTGATACTACGGGAGTCCTGCTGGTAATACCAGAACAACCTGTATACGAAGCTAGACAGCCATGAGCAGTCCTCCTGGGAAAACTAATGGTGCCTTTCTAGGCTCTTCGAGTTGAGAGCAATTTGAGAATGTCTCGCTCTTGTGTCAACTAGTTATCGACTTTGCTTTATTGCTGCCCATCCCTTCTACTTCACTCTCTTGTTCCCTTTTTCTCTTTTTTCTTCTTCCAGGTTTACTAATTTTATTGCATTTGTTTATGGAACCTTTTATCCTTAGGGCATTTAAACACTGCAATCAAGATCGTCAGTGGTAGGAAGTCAGGATTTTGCAGTCACTGTGGTGGCATTGGGCACTAGCTAAGAAGGCTCAGAAGGAACTTTGTTTTTCTCATTTATTTCTAAATGATATCTTGCTTTAGAGAAGAAAATATGACTTAGCTCTTCTTAGGTCACCTGAACCAGAATATGGTCTTTTTATTTCTTAAACCTGCTATATTTTAGATGAGGCAATTACATATTCCATAGAGAGTCCTGTCATGTGAAACAGGTTTATTTTTTTCATTTAGGAAGCTTTGTGTTTATTGAAATTCTGCCAGGGAATTTTTTTGAGGTATGATTTTAAAATCTGCACTCTTTAATAAAGCAAATTATTGGCTAAGCTCCACAGATATGCTTATTTTCTCTTTTTTTAGCTAGTTAAATAAACTGATTTTTTCTCTGTCCTTCAAAGCAATATTATCAGTAAAATGCAAGAACATTTCCATTAGATTCTTCTCTCTTTCTTTCTTTTAGGCCAGTGATTCTTATACTGGGTGTATAATAGTATGACCTGGAGAGCTTTTTTTTTTCTTTAAGAAGAAAAAAAAAAAACCTGGGCCCATGGACTCATATTCTGATTGAACAATTCTGTAGTAGGTCTGGGCATCATACCACTTGAGTGAACATAAGACACTCACCTTGAGTGCGGAGAACAAGGGTGTCCTATGAGGAGAAATAGATGCAGACTTAGCTCTGGGCTCACTGAGTTAAGAGCATTTTGCTTCTTCCTCTTCTCAAATGAAAACACCACAGTGAATCTTCCTCTCTCTGGTGACTGGATCACTCACAGGATGAAGTTTGTAGAAATCAAAGCGGTTAGGAGCATGGAAAAAAATGAGTATATCAGGTGTTGACCGAAAGAAACAAGCAGCACTCTGCCCAGGGTTATGTCTTTTATGAATGTTGCCATCCTGCAGCTTCTTCAGCTGCTGCTGCTTCTGATCTACAAGTACACACCTCTCACCAAATTATGTAAATGAGCTTCTCACTCTCCTAGGTCTCTGTAGGAGACCGCGTGGTATACGTGAGGACAGATGTCCGCAGAGAGCCAAGCTCTGCCACTCATTAGTTACTGAGCTCCTTACCTGTGTGCATGCTGTAGGTCAGGTCCACAGAAACAGACTCTGAGACAGGGATTTGCCTGGGGGGTATTAATTGCAGTGCATTCTTGGAATTAATGCTTGGGAGGCAGGGAGGGAAGTAGGATCAGGCAGATGCAAGTGTTGAACATGTGATCAGTCGCAACCTAGAACATGGCTAAGCTTTGGGGAGCTGTGGAGCTGGAAAGGTTCTTCACAGTTTCCCTGAATTAGGGGAGAAGAAGGAGATTTAAAGCCCCCCATCAGCTAGTTTGGATGTGAGGTGCCCCCAAGAAAGAAGTATTACCTTTGGCAAAGTGGCTCTTGTTGGTAGTTTTGCAACTTGCCAAATTTGTAAATGTCTCAAAGGTGAAAATTTGGGGGAAAGACTTAGAAATGTCAGCCACCAACACTTCCAGTGTTTCACTGGTTGGGGAAAGGAGTTGACCTGAGAGGCTGCCTTGACATCCCCTAGAGCCCGCCCCACTAATATCCCTTCACTTCATTTAATCCGTTTGGAGAGCAGCTCCTATGGAAACATGTTACCCTCTTTTCTTGGAGGAATTTACAGGGAAGTTAGTAGGAAGAATTGCAGCCCCTATTGTGGAGCCTGATTTTCAGATTACAACTGATACTCACCGTTTCCTCTAACCACCTAACCTGTCTCAGGCTGGGGTCTTGCACTTGCCCGTTTACCATCAAAATGGAGCAAGGGTGTATCAAGAGACACCCAAGTGTCCAGATGCGAAACCTATTCTTCCCCATTATGTGGGAGAAGCCCACCTCCTCCTGGTGAGCAAGGCCAAATACACCTACAGGGAGGGTGGTCCCTTGGTGCTGGGAGTTCAGAGACAAGGAGAGAGCATGAACCTGGTGCAATCACCCTGCTCTAGGAATGGGAGGCACACAGTCCACAAGTGGGGCAAGTGAAGGGAGGGATAACATGGACATGCCTGCTCTGCCCTTTTATTTCCTGGTTTTGTATACTCTACCTAACCAAGGAAGCTCCATGGCATTAGATGAGGCATTTCTCTCTAGTACACAGCATTTCATAAAGCAAGTGGAAATGGGCTGAGAGCCAGAGGATTCCAGAACCTCCAGCAGTTGAGGAAGTGTTTCAGCCCTTAGGGTGAAAGTGGGGTGGGTGAAGGTGCCACACTTACAGATGCCTAGAGGAATAACCTCTGAGGTTTAATTGAGATCATACATATTTTCTTTCTACTATCAGTTTTTGTGTTTGCTCTAATATATCCAACGTTTTAATAATAAACATACAGTAGTTGAAACTATTAATTTTTTTGAGCAGACATGAAGTATTTCTTTAAGAAAAAATACAGTATACCACCAGAATGTCTGATTCCAACCAAGGTAAACATGTAAAATATAAGCAGGACATTCTGTTAATCTTAGTTTGTCTTTCTGACCCCAGAGGGATTCCCAGAGCCCAAGATCATTTCTGCATCTTGATAATATAATAAATATCACAGGGTATATGATGGATACAGAAATTTATACTGTTTACTTTTCCCTTATAACTTTGGGTAGAGAAGGGGCAGTTCCCTTTTGAGTAAAATATATAAACAAATTAACAGAAAATTTTATTCAGTAATCTTATATAGAATAAATTATTGATACAAATTAATTGACAGTGAGGAACAATTTAAAGCCATGACATTATTGGTCTGAAGAGGTTTGTATGTGACTGGTTATATTTGTTAGACCAGAATTTTCCATTTGGGATGCTGGCTGAAAATTCATACTCCTGGTTCCAATACAAAGAGATTCTGATTCTGTGTACTTAAGACTGAGCCCAGAAATCGGCATTTTTTAACCAACGTCTCAGGTGATGTTGATGCAGGAAATCTACATTCTGAACTTCAATAAATAATAACTTCAGTAGCCAAACAGTAGGTTAAGATCAGTGAACTGTTCTGTAGTGTTTTAAAAATTTTTAATTATTTAAACAGATGTTTACAGAATATAGATTGTGATATATTTACACTATAAAGCTTTTTTATATCACATGCAAAAAGTATTCTCTATTATAAATTAGTGGATCCTGTGTATTACTCAGCCTGAAGATTCCTAAAAGGAATTTATTCCATCCTTAGTCAAATGCCTTCCTGGAAATCCAGTTCTGCCCTTCATTGTCAGATAGTTTCTTAGTAATAGGTTCTTGTCTCAACTTAAATATCATTTCTTTTAAAAGCACTTCCCTGAACCTCTGAACTCGGTTTGATTTTCCTGTCAGATGATTTCTTGGCATTCCATGGGTGCTTTTTTTATGGTCATCAGAATTGCAGTTGTTTGTTCAACCTGGTCCACTGACAGCCTGCTGCGTTGACAGGCTTTCTCTCCGTGAGCTCATGAAAATGGGCACCGTTTGGCTCCAGGCTTTAAGTTACCCCTCGCCACCCTGCCTCTCTTGTCTTCATTCATACACACTCATCCACCTGGCCCAGAGGAAATATACTCCATACTCTCTTTTAATAGATGATTAATATATGTTGAGTTTCTTTTTTTTTTTTTTTTTTTTTTTTTAGATTTTATTTATTTATTTGACAGAGAGAGACACAGCAAGAAGGGGAACACAAGCAGGGGGAGTGGGAGAGGGAGAAGCAGGCTTCCCTCTGAGCAGGGAGCCCGATGTGGGGCTCGATCCCAGGATCCTGGGACCATGACCTGAGCCGAAGGCAGACGCTTAACGACTGAGCCACCCAGGCGCCCCATATGTTGAGTTTCTAGATGGAGACAGAAACAGACCTGATCTGATCTCTGTTTTTCCAGGACAGTCCAGCTTGCGCACAAGGGTGATGTCAATTGTATCCCTTTAGTTCAGGCTTAATAGCTGAAGTGCTATTTCTCTCTTTTTTTTTAAGATTTTATTTATTTATTTGACAGAGAGCGCAAGTAGGCAGAGCGGCAGGCAGAGAGAGAGGGAGAAGCAGGCTTCCCGCTGAGCAGGGAGCCTGACACAGGATTCGATCCCAGGACCCTGAGATCGTGACCTGAGCCGAAGGCACATGCTTAACCGACTGAGCCACCCAGGTGCCCCTAAAGTGCTATTTCTCACCCGGCACTTTTAATAACAACTAAAGAGATACTTGTGATTTTTATAAAGATGCCAGAAAGGATTAGCTAGACAAACATTAAATACTCAGTGACAGTATTTGAAAACAAGTTTACCAAATAGTTATCACAAATTACAAATAATGTGTATACTTACTGTGGTTTTAAAGTTTAACCAGCAGCCCCCCTTACTAAGATCTTATTAGTAAGCGTAAGAATGACCAGTTACTGTCTGTTCTCCTCTTGGACTAGCTCCTTTTCTCTGTTCACCCTCCTACTTTCATGTAATCTCTGAAATTCTGTGTTTCTCCATATCTGCTATCTTTGTCCACGCATTGGCCTCTAACAAGTCACACTGGACTTTTAGAATCCTTGTAGCAGAATTGATAAGATCATATACAGTGATTCTCTTTAAATTATACAAGCATCGATGTTTTCTCCCCCAAACGTAGACTCTGGAATTATATTTCTATTAACCATTATTGTTTGTATTTTTGAATGCACAAGGCAATACAATGCAAATGACTTCAGGAAGTATTTGGCAAACCTGCTGTGCTATTACCCTCTGCAACATGGACCTGAATGCCTTCTCAAAAATGCCTTGTACAGAATATCTGTGCATGTCTTAAAGATAGCCTCTTCAATTGTCCTGTGCCTCCCTGGTAGTTAGTAACCTCATGTTTTGCCTAATGTGAGGACAGGAAAAGAGTGTTGGACTGATTATTGCCTAGAAGCATTCAAAAGAGCTTTCACAGTGCTTCTCAACTCATCTGCAGTGAAGAGCCAAGTTTTTCTTGTTTATTTGCAAACTTACTGGTTTTTAAAGGACATAGAACATACATTTTTATAACCTCCTAATAATTTTGTAACTATATTAAAAATGAATTGCCTAGAAAATTCAGTTCTCATTTTTTCCATTATTGTTGGGCTCGACAGACGTTAAATTACTCTATAAAATGACTATGAAAATTGCTAAAGCTTTTCCTCTCAATTTTCTGTACTTACCTCGATTTGGACAGATGGCACCCAGTCCTTGGACCCCATGTTGAGTACTGCGATAGCCTCCTGTAACATTTTTTGCTCAACCGGCCCCCCTTTAAAAAAAGCAAGATTGAAAATTAGCCCCCCAAAAGCTTGATGTTTCCAGGGCTTTGCTTTTTATCTGCTTGTGGTTGACTACTTGGAGTTTAGAACTAAGTGAGCAAAGTACTACGGGGGAGCCCTGAAGTAGAGAACATGATGTGCTCACAATTACACTGGATGAGGAGGAGTTGGACGAGGAGGAGTTTAGATCAGAAGTTTTGATCAGTTACAATTTGACTCAAGGCAGATTTCCTAAATTGTTTGAAAGTTCTGGATGTGGCCTGGAGACAGCAATCAGAGAGAGGATGAGATGAGCACTGTGGAGATTTCTTTAGGGAGGCATGTGTAGCTGTGTAGAATAGAGAATGCTTTTCTGAGTTGTTATCACTGGGTCCCTGATGACAAAGGTGCAGCTCTTAGTGTGAAGTTCTGAGTAACCACGCCATAGGCATAAGTGTAGAACCATTGCAAATAAAAGCAAGATTCCCCCCCCCCCCAAGGGATGCAGATAATTCTATTGTGCCCCTATAGGTGAACTTACAAATATGGATAGAAAGTTACATTTTACAAAATACTTCCAAATGCATTACTTTATTTTATCCTCACTTCAACGTGCAAGGACAACTGTACCTTTATGGATGCTGATTTATAGCAGGTGAATGAACTGTGATTTAAGGGTGATCAAGGCATCACAATAAAGGGCAGAGTGGAGATTCAGGAGCCATACTTCTGGCTCCTTTGCCCTGGTGACCTAGCAATTGTATCTCTCAACTACTAAGTAAGTGAACTAAGACCCTTGAATGCATGTTCATTGCCACTGAATTAGTGTGAACTTTTTCTGAGGGGGAAAAAAAAAATCAAAACAATTTGAATAGTTCCTCCTTTTTACCTATTGTTGCCTAAAAAAAAAAGAAAGAAATGAGACCTTATTTTGACAGTTTTAACCTTAACTAAGCACGTCCTGGATGGTATCCCTTTCCTGTATTACTCTATGTGTCGTAATTAATACCTTTACTTTGTAAACCATGCATCTTCATCAGAGATGCCTCACAAGTAAATTGTGTTCCATTACCCTGGACCACAATGATAATTATAAATTAGAAATACTTCAACCAGAAAGAAATGACTCATACACTTGTTTTCATCTGTAATATTTCTTCAACAACTTGGTAATTACATGGTATCCAGTGGCATGTGGAAAATATCTATTAAAAAGCATAATGAGAAAAGAAAACTTGCATGGAATGTGTATATACAAGTGGTTATATTTCTACCAGTTACTGTTTAAATCTGCCCTCTATACTTACAGTTTTAACCTTGGGAAATTTAGTAAATCACATGAGTTCCAGCCATCTGTAATGTATTTTTAAACTTTAAAAAATCGGGAATCTGTAATAATAAGCCAATGGTAGGAAAGTCACCTTAGAAATCCTTTGCTAATATTCAATATAAATCATTCTCAGATTGATTAACATGCTGCTCAGCCATCATTATTCCATTTTTGTACACAGATGTAGTAGTAGTAGTATGAACTTTTTTATTTTTGTAGTAATGATTTTTGCATTTTTCTTATTCAAATGTTCATTACAAGGAAAGTTGAATATAAGCTCTAATTATTTCCATCTTCACCATCTGTAGATCAGTGAGGATCACAGAGACCTTTGTTGACTTTAGTTTTATGTTTTAGTGTCAATGCTTTCATGATAAACCTTATCTCTTTCCAAATAGCTTCATCTTATGTCTAGATTTACTCCATTTTTTTGTCACATGAAAATTCAGTATGTTACATTACAAAGTACAATCCTGATATTATAGTGCTTTACCTTAATGAATTGTGTTCTATTTCACCTCAAGTAGTTGTCACAATTGTTCAGTGAAATCCCAGTACAGGTATTTTTTACTTCCATTTTGCAGAGGAGGTGACTAAAAGACAAGGTCATCAGTACGATCAAATAACAAGCAGAATTTCAGATGTTGACAGAGGGAAGAAAAGTTGATCAACATATTGACTTGATTTTTTTCTTAGCTTAGGTCTTTGCTAAACAGATTTATTCACCATATTCAGACTCTTCTTTAAGCAGATAGATTGACAGTACTAGACCAGGTAGTTCATATCAGGCCCTAGTTGGTTAAGTAGATGTAAGAAAATTGTCAGAACTGCAGTGTGTTGATCTGTTTTTAGTTTTGGTCTTTATAATTTTAAATTAAAAACTAAATAGTAGATTTAATTTTTTTTTTTTTTTTTAAGATTGTATTTATTTGCGAGAGAGAGAATGAGAGACAGAGAGCATGAGAGGGAGAAGCAGACTCCCCGCCGAGCAGGGAGCCCGATGCGGGACTCGATCCCGGGACTCCAGGATCATGACCCGAGCCGAAGGCAGTCGCTTAACCAACTGAGCCACCCAGGCGCCCTAAATAGTAGATTTAAAAAGTTAATCAAGGACATTGAAATTCTTCCATCATAGACCTTCTTCCAAAGGTCTATAAAACCCTCTACCAGCACGTGTGTGTGTGTGTGTGTGTGTGTGTGTGTGTGTGTACTACTGCATTAAACTTAGGAAACAGGAATAAGAAAGCATGTCTGCCCCTATAGGGTTCTGTCTCCTGGGGAACACAAATGTGTAAATGTGCAAGTTTAGAATAATGAGCCAAATGTTACCATGGGCATTCAAAATGAGGTATCTGAACTCTGTCTAGGCAGGTCAGAGGATTAGGGAGAACAATCCAGAGATAAGGCATGTTTTTTATTTAGTTTGTTGTCTTTTTGCTGGATGCTATTAAAACTTAAAAGGATAGAAATTGAAGGAAAACAAGCACTACTATTTTACAAAGTGGATTATAAATTTACCAAATTTAAGACAATGAACTATTTATTGAGCATGTGGAATATGGTGATATAAAAAGAATCCGGCTCATAAAGAGTTTAGAAATTAAAGAAAGGGATGGATGAAAACAACTAAGCCAGATTTTCAATATAAAGCAGAATTAAATGCATCTTAACAGAGAAATGCAAACAGCATGCCATGGGGGGGAAAATAGGAAGATTGTTAAGACTTCAGTACAAGGGAGCTTGCATTAAGCTGAGCTGGATGTCAGTTGGTAGGCAAGATGATGAAGGACTTGTATTGAAAAGGATGGTGCAGCGTGCTGTGTTCAGGCAGTGTGGTCCCCATCCAGTGTGCCTGGAGCATGGAGTGCCTTCTGAGACGTGATGGAAAAGAGAGACTAAAGAGCTAGCATAGGGCTACATGGAGCCCCATGCTTAGAATTTGGGGTAAATCCCTAGACCATGGGGAGCAATTAAAAGTAATTGATGAGGTATGATAAAATTCAATGTGCATTTTAGGGAGATAATTTCTGACAGACAGAAAATGGAGAATAACTGGAGAGTTTTATAATAGCTCTAGTGAAAGATTTTAAGATTCCAAATTCAGGTTCTTGCTGAAAGACTGAAAAGAAAAAGAGTTGCTCTATTAGAGGTAATGAGTAGGTATTCTGTCAAGCAGGGGATGATAGAGCCATTGTGGATTACTAAACAAACTACAGGGGTGCCTGGTGTCTGCTTTTGGCTTGGGTCATTATCTCAGGGTCCTGGGATCGAGCCCCATGTCAAGCCCCATGTTGGGCTCCCTGTCAGCGGGGAGCCTGCTTCTCCCTCTCCCTCTGTGGCCTCCCCCTTGCTTGTGCTCTCTCTCGCTCTCTGTCAAATAAATAAAATCTTTAAAAAAATAAACATACTACATTTTAGGGGCAGTAAAGGGTGCTTTACATTTTTGGCCTGTGTAGCTGATGAAGATTCTAACACAGTATGACATTTCCTTACACTGTTACCATAGACAGTGCTGTCATAGTGACATGGAGGGAAACACATAATGATTGAATCTCTTTCTCTACTGATTCTTTTGTCTTCAGCTAGACCCAGCTAAGAGGTATGTGTGTGCTCCTCACTGTTTGGGTTTATTTACAAAATAATAATAATAATAATGTAAACATTTACTTTGGAGTCACAACAAATACTTTGAAGAGGATTTAGGAATCCATGCAGTAAAGGTGAGTTTTGTATGGTGATTAACGAATCAAGGTTTTGTTGCTGTTATGGTTTAGGTGAATCACAAGACCACATTTACAAGGGTATTTGTGAATGAAATAGACATAGCATCGTAAGTTCTACTCTGCCCAAAATAAGAGTACAAATATTTGTTTTCAATTGTGTATTTCATTTATTGTTTATTCATTTGCCATATGGTGGGACCATAGAATGTTTGTTTATTTTTTACTGCACAGAAGTTCTCACTGTGGAGAATAGTGCTTCTCTGCTCTCTCATAGTCATTCACAAAGATGGTGTGTACCTGTGTGTGTGTGTGTGTGTGTGTGCACCTACACAGACGTGTTTTACTGAAGGTCGCTATTAAGTAGTTCTGCCCTTGCAAGTTTTTCTTTGCTGACCATTTTTTTCTAAGCAGAGAAGTATAATAGTTTTTCGTTAACAGCATGGGTTTCACTCTGCCTATTAAGATTAGAGTATTAGTACACATAGTCTCAGATTAAATGTCTGAATGCATCTGATAATTAGGTATCCATCTTAGCATCTCAAAGGTGGTCATCCACTTTTAAATACAGATGCTTACACTAACCTTGCAAGGACACTCAAAGCAATTTTCTGCTTGTGAATTCTGGCAGTGATTACAAGCGTAGTGATGGTCCTAGCTGGTAGAAAAGTGTCAGTGATGGGAAGGATGATGAAGTTTAGGGCTCCAGAGACAGAGGAGTGTGTGTGTGTGTGTGTGTGTGTGTGTGTGTGTGTGGTAGTGGTGATGGTGGTGGTGGTAGTGGTAGGGGGTAGAAAAGAAGAAACCCGATCTTCAAATGATTGGAGAAACAAGCAACATGAACCTTTTCTTCCTTTGAGCTCTTATGCTGTCAGTGATGGAGATCAGTTAACAATACCACTGAAGATCAGCTCAGGATTTAATGTGTGTCGTGTATTGAAAAGGAATATGTCCTCTCTCCCTTACCTGGATACTACAGGAGCATTGTATCACCACCATGGGATGGAAACAGCAGTTAGTTGACAGGAATTAGTTAAATGAATCATAAGGGCTGGTTCTAAAAATGGTAGTCCCTAATGAGACTTAGAGACCTAGCAAGCCTTTGATTAAAGACACAACCTGTATGTCACTTAAGTATTTCTATGGTCATTGGATCGTCCTCTAATGTTTCACACCAAGGTCCAGTGGTAGCATGTAGACTCTTCTAATGCTGAGAGGCATGGATGGGGTGAGGAGGGGTGAGGAGTGTAGCCATGAGAAGTGTGTGGAGGGGTGGGGGTACTTGAGGTGTCAGCGGCTTGAAACAACTTGTTTTCCTCCATAATCTGCACTTGTCTCAGGAGTCAAGTTTTTTGCTCTGTGTTGTTGAAGGTGGTAGGGTGTTTTGCTGTTCTGTAATGCCAAGAAAGGACCCTTCTGTCAAGTCATAAAAGGTGTTGGAAACCACTCAAAGCACCGAGCTTCTTTAAGACTTGGGGGTGATCAAGGGTGGAGGTGCATGCACTCTTCTTTCTCTGAATTGTCCTCTGCTGCAGCTTTTAATGTCCCCACCTCACCGGACCACAGATGTCTCCCTCCGGAGGCAGGATCTTATTGCAGGCAGTGGAGATCGAGCTTTCCAGCAGCCCCTGTTTTTCATTATCCTGATGCAGCCACAAAGCACTGGGCATGTGACCTCAGGCGAGGCACTCAGCCTTTCTTTACCTTAGTTTCCTGATCTGTTAGTAGGGATAATGAATTCATTCAATGTGAGCATGAAATGAGTTACTATATAGAGAACATCAAGAATAGTGCCTGACATAGAGGAATCACTCAAGTAATCCAAACTATAGTGATTTTCAGCTTGCTTTCTTCTTCGAGGGAGATATAGATGTGGCAGTAACCCTGACAGTGACTTAAGAAAATTAGGCAATTCACCTTATTTCAAGAATGCAACCTTTCCAGATGGGTGGGTCAACATACGGTACAGTGATCCACTAGATAATTCCACACTGAACAAACCTAAATTATAACTCATGCCGGTAATTAATTTTTTGTATTACTGAGCGCTATAAAAACTAGAGGAGAAATCAGGTCCTTAAGTATTCTAGAGCAGAGTATAAACACAGCTGTTACAGTGTGGGGGAAGAACTGCTTACAGAAACCTCGGTGTAAAGAGCGGTACCCTCCACACCTACCACAGAAGGAAGAAAACGTTCCACAGTCACCCCTCCCCAAGTCGTTGCCCATATTTTCTGTTTGTAGCACCTCGTCTTTTAAAGAATGCAAACCTAGTTCTGTAGGACAGTGAAGAGCCTTTATTATTTGGTAAATTGGGTTTTTGCATTCGTCTTACTCGAAGTCCAGATGATGGTGGTTATCGGGGATGAAAGATTGTGGAGATGACAGATTGAGTCCTGTGTTTTTCAGGTTATGAAGTTCAGGAAAATGTGTAATTATGTCTGAGTTTCCTTAGGTTCCTCTGTTCAACATAATGTTCTGACATACAGCAGGGACAGTTCCAGATACAAAATGCAAATCAGTAGGTGCTGGCCCTGCTGCCGATTGCTGGGGTTAATCATGCAAATCTAATGCAGTTCTTGGTATTTCAAGAAAGGTTTGAGTTGAAGTCTCAGGCACATACTGATTTAAAATTCCTACTTCAGAGAGCAGTGTAATTTTTCTTGACTTCAAATTTTAAAATACAGAACAAGATCTGGAGGCGGATTTAGTGACTGGACATCCATCCATACTTGTTAATCATGAAAGGGGGTGGGAGGGAAGGGTGTCCTTAAAGAATGCAGGAGTTCTAAGCATATTAAATACTTCATTAGATCTAAATTTGCAAATGTTCTATAGCAAGCCCCTTTGCTTGGAATAAGATCAAATCAACCGATTATACATGATTACTGAATGCTCTGTTCAAAGAAGATGGCTAAAACTGGCAAGGACAGACCAAATAAAAATTAACACCACCACAAGTTCCTAACTTTGGGAATGATAGAAAATACCTTTGGAAATGAGACTGTTTACAGGAAGAAATGAAATTGTCTTGCTCACGAGTGCAAGCTGACACATTCTAATAGCCTTTCTGCTGTGCACAATAAGCATCAGCTTATCTTTCCAAGAACAATAAGATTTCATGTACTGCTGCCTGACATAAGAATTATTTTTACATATCTCCATATCGCTGACTCTCTTGTAAGTTAATCTCATCTCACATGAATTTTTCACCAGCTTCACTCTGATGTTGATAAAGGAGATGGTTCCATCAGATACATCTTGTCAGGCGAAGGGGCAAGTTCCATTTTCATTATTGATGAGAACACTGGGGATATTCATGCTACCAAGAGGCTGGATCGGGAGGAGCAGGCCTACTACACGCTCCGAGCCCAGGCCCTGGACAGGCTCACCAACAAGCCTGTGGAGCCTGAGTCCGAGTTTGTCATCAAGATTCAGGATATCAATGACAACGAACCCAAATTCTTGGATGGCCCGTACACGGCGGGAGTCCCCGAAATGTCTCCTGTGGGTAAGTAAAGAACATGCTGCTTTGGTAGGGTTTGATTTCAGGGGGTCTGTATTTAAAAGGAGATCATCATAAGTAGTGAAAAAAAATCACATTAGTTTTGGTAAGGCAATTTCTAGTGAGGATGAGGGGGAAGTTTGAGATGCCTTAAGATCCAGTGTCCAAATCTAATTATTCAAATCGTTATTTTATTTCTATGGAAAATGAGGAAAATTTTCCTTTTCCACAGGGATCTCAATGTCTTTAGTACATTACTCATGTCTTTTAATTTAAAAAAAAAAAAAAAAAGATTAAAACTATCCCTAAGAAGTTAAAAAAGAAAATCCTTGCGGACATTGGCCTGTGGTAATCTTTTCTTTCTCCTGATTAGTATTAATGATTCATTCTTCTAAGAATCTTTCTGGGGCCAAGGTATCAGGCAGCCCATCTAATGTTTAGATCAGCGGGTCTGTTTGCTTGTAGAGTAGGCTTGAACCCACAAATGTCCCTCCATATGCCACCACTAATCTTTTTGTAATATCTCCAGAAACTTAGATGCGTGAAAATTTATATTGGATTGATAATAATGGCAAAGTGATACTCAGTTTGAGATACATAAAAGAATCATGAAGACTGTTTTATTCAGAGGGCTTTTCACAGTGCCCCATTACTGGAAAAATAGAAAGTAAAGTACTTCCAGTATATACTTTATTTCTATCAAATGATAAAAACTCAGTTTTAAACAATTGATTCACATACCTTTGGAAGAATTTTCAGCCAGCATGCAATTTTAGATGATCTTACAAAACAATAAAAGAAATATGGGGCTTAAATAGACCAGTTGATTTATATATTTATTTCCTGTCACTTTTAGTCCTGAAGTAAGACAGTCATTTAAAGTAATAATTGAATTTGTATTTTAACAGGCAAACATTTTACCCAACATGATTTGTTTTATATTAAATAAAGGTCACTTCATTCATTCCAGCATTCAGCCCACAGATCGACTATGTTAGGAAGTGGAATTGCAAAGATGTGTATTATGTGTGCCCTTTTGGGGAACCACAGTTTGGTGACCCTAAATTTCTAGCAGACGGGAGAGTGAAAATTATTTAGGGCACCCTTGTTCTAGCCACTGAAGAAATAGAAGCAGAAAATGAACCAGAAGATGCGATGCCTGTGGTCCAGATAAATTCAGAACCACAGAGGCAGCATCACACTGTCGTTAGCTTCTAAGTGAGCATTTCTTTGACCAAACAGGCTTATTCACACTTTCTCAATACTGCCCACATCTTCAGTGCTGCTTGCTGTTGCTTAACAACAAGAACAACAACTAGGGAGACAGCAGCCACAACATTTGCAGGTTTTAGAGAAAAGAGAAGGTTCTCCCCAAAGTAGTAATGTTTAGAAAAACAGGAAACTTTGAGGTGTGTTTGAGCGATTCAGCTCAACTCCATCGTTTTCATGTGGGCATGTTGGGCATTCTGCATTGGCTTGCTATGGTTTTCTTTTGCTACACACAATGTAACCATGCAAATTGGATTAATGTGAACTTTGTTCTTTTAGAGGCTAAATAATGCACACTGTAGTTTTGGTTTCAATTGTACTGCTCTGATATCAAACAGCATGATTATTATGCACACATGCAAGTTATATTAGTTATTTGATTGATTCCAACAGGTTCAGAACTTTTTAGAAAATGATTTTCAAGTGCCTTCGGGATTTAATTCGTATTAATTGAGAATTAATTCTGGAATAATATCAAAATTTGAACTGAGATCAATGGATGACTACATTAAATATGTTATGTGGATCTATAGTGAGTTGGAGTTTATCAAAGGGTTTAATTCTAGCCAAATAGTTATAATGGCCACTAAGTAGTACAGCATATACAACAAAAGCATTCAGTGTTTAATATTCAGGGCTGTGTTTTCCATTGGATGCTAACCTCAAGATTGAAAACACACTAATAAACCCTTAGGATAGTTCATTCATTTCCAGAAGAGCATAGATAAGCAGGGACAATTTGAAGTTTTTTTAAAAATATGTGTGTTGTGTGTGTGTGTATGTATATGTATATATAAAGTAAATTTCTTAGTGAACACTTTAGAAAAAATTATATACAACCAAATTTTCTAAAGTAGTTTTGATTATTTTAAGGCACTTTCCTTTTCAAATGAAGTAGGAAATCAATACTTGAGCATGTCACCAGAGTAAATATTTCTGTAAAGATGGTGCATTGTGGAGAAAATAGAGAATATCAATGCCATTAATTTTAATATTTTAAAAGAATCAAAATTTAATTTTTAAAACTATTTTTAATATGCATTATTTGCTGTTTGGTCCTACCAGGCATCTGCAGGGCACAATCAACTAACTCTGTCAAATTAAAAAAAAAAAAATCAGAATTTAAAAAACAGTGCTCTATACATAGCTTCATAACATGCACCCACTTTTAAAGAAAATGGGATTGGTAAGGAAAATCATAGTGTTGAAAAGACAATAGATTTGTAACAAGATGGACACTAATGACTTATTTAAAGGACTTAGGGAAATCTCTTTAGAAATATATCGATGAGATATTTGATTAAAAATATTTTCAATAAATTATTAGAAACAAATTAAAACCTTAGAAGAATACAAAAAGAAAGAGACTTGTTCCATTCCCATCAATGGACATAAATGATAAAATAGCGTGTGCATAAATATGTAAACTAAGTAAATGTGGCTAACATTTTTAAGATTCTGCTTCAAATGGAAATAAAAAGAACACATCACAGTAAATGCTTTCCGTGTGGAATAAGTGAATACATAATAAATGCAGAAGCCATAGGACATTCTATCACATGAAATATAGAAAAACAACTAATAATGCAATTTTTAAAGTTGCCATACTTGTTTCTCCTTTGGGGGTGGTGGTGTAAATTTTCATTGAATGCTTTTATTTTTAAATCAATTCATAGACTCAAACGAAAACTAAAACTATTCCTGAAAGCATGCCCCTAATATTCAGTTAAGTGGATCCATCAGATATTCTTTATTCAGTTAATGACATTTCATTTTCTGTCTGGCTCTGCTCAGCTATAATAGTGAGATCCCCTCAGTGACTTGGGTGTCAAGATGCTGTTACTTGTCACACTGCCTTCTGGACAGTAATTGAGACTTATAGAGATTGCTTTTGATAAAAACTTGTTACCTGACCCTGATGGATGAGATACCTAAAATTTGAGTCCCTTCCAATTCTGAGTATCCTCCTAATGTGCATCATCAATCTTATTATTATTATTTTTTTTGCTAACATATTTTTGTATCCCTTAAATCTTTCTGAGGGCTTAATTAGCATTTATCTTCATTTTGGGTTTGTCTTTTACGAAAAATACGTCAATTTTTCACATGCCTTGAAACATGAAAAAAGAAAATTAAAAACAAATGTAGCATGTTCAGCATTTTGTGAATCATTCTGTTTTGTGGCATTTGGAAGTTTTAAATGCATTGGTTTTTGGATTGGCATGTAGGGACCTCAGTGGTACAAGTAACAGCAACGGATGCTGATGATCCTACGTACGGCAACAGCGCCCGAGTGGTCTACAGTATTCTGCAAGGACAGCCATACTTCTCAGTGGAACCAAAGACAGGTAAACGTTGAAATGCGACTCTTCTTGTAATGTCATCATTTATATCTTGGCACAGAGTTAATATTAGTTATTTTTATTCGATACAGTTGGCACTGGAAACAGACACTACATTGCTATTGTGCTTCTCTCAATATGTGAACTGGGGTAATAATCAGCATATAATTTATACAGGCATTAGCATCTTCCAAGACTATTTTATTGCAGTTAGTAGAATTTCTACCAAAATTAAAGTATTCCGTGTTAAAAAAAAAAAAAAAAAAGTATTTCAGCTGCTATGCCCTGACTATATAAGAAAGCAATTTACATTGTTTTCTTTTTATCTTGCTTTCTTTAACTAATTCACGTAGGAATCACACACAGTTAAGTTTAAATCTCGAGCAAAAACCTCCCTGCCCTGCAGTAGGAGAGGTAGTAGGTTCAGCTTATCCTTTCAGAGTCTGGTTTACTCAGGAGAATTAGTTTAAACGTAATAATGAGGATGATGATCTGCTAAATCAAAAACTAAATTAAGTGATTTTTTTTTTTTAATTTTAGAAGGAAAAAAACATTTTTTATGAGTTTTCTGACTGCCTGGATAGAATATGTGATTGGTTGGCTAGATGTTCTGTTTTGCTTTTAAGCTGAAATAGTTTACATTAAGTAAGACCCTAATTTGGGGCAGTGTTGTCGTGGTCATAAAATAACATTTTATCTAGTCTGCTTTTCTGGCTCTGGGTGGAGGGAGGAGGGGTGAGTGTGGAGATGGGTGGTTTATGCCACTGGTCTTCTTCACCATGAAATCCAAAATTTCTCCATATTGTAACAATTTTATCTTTATCATGAAGAAAACTATTCTTCAAACAGCCAAGTTTATGACTATTGGATAGTACCTGTGACCCTAAATGATTATTTTAATGGTACTTAGGCTGTTTTCCATATAAATGGTAATATTAATTCATTTTCAAATCACTGTGGAGGATAAATATTTTAAGTGTGTTTTGAAAATGATAGTTGTAATGTGCATGAACGGAAAAATAAATTCAATCCTACTTCACCGTTAGAGTTTTTACAGAGATTGCTTTGCATATTTTATACTAATATAGTGGTAGAGTCTGGAAGCCACCTGGAAAGTCTAACAGAGAATAAAAAGTTCTGATTAAGCAAGTATTGAAGGAGAAGTAAACAAAAGTATTCGATTTATGATATGAATCCTATGAATGTAGAACGTGTGCTTGTGGTTGATTTAATGAGAGATCTGAAAAGCCTAAATTCAAACACCCACCCATTCCCTTATAAATTTACTCTTTACAGCCTACAAAGACATTGACAAGTTTCTGACAATTTGCTCACAAATTATACACTCCTGCATTATATAACCTCTCCAGAAATAGCACACACTAATCCCTAGGGTTAAATATTTTGCTGGTACTAATGATTGGCTTGTGATTTTAGCTTTGTGGTAAGATGATCGTTTTTTTCTGAAGTCCTGTGGAGGGAGGGTCTCTGATTGAGCAAGTGGACAATAGTCTATGTCATGGGATCACATTATTAGTATTTCAAATTAATTCTAATTTCAGAATCTCAAGGATTGTGTATTGTAGGAGATGAAGAGGTTTAATTTTGTTTGGTTTAGAGTTTTTCATACGTAATTATAGTAATCATTGGGACTTCTCTTTCTAGAGTCATTAGTGCAGAGATATCCTGGGAATTTTTGTCTTCTGTTAATTTATAATATGGGTAGTGTATTGTTTGCAAAAAAATAACACCTATTTTTTTCATAAAAATGAGAAGTTTTCAATCCTTAAGGGCGTGGATATCTGTGAATCAAGTTTGACTTAGTCTTCATAGTTGGTGTAAGTCTGATTTTTATCTATGTGAGGAATCACATGAATTTCTTAATCTTTGAATCTAAGAGTTTTTAAAAAGAAAGTAAAATTTTTGGTAGGAAAAATACTGAAAATATGCTAAGTCAAGATTTTGTAAAAACAGGCACAGGGAATCGCTGTTAGGTGCATTTCTATAAGTTTAACTTCTGATTTTTTTTTCCTAATATTAATAATACCCATTACCATTTATTAATCATACATCATGAACCTAGCACGGCTACAAGCTCCAGTCACGTATTACACACGTATCACTACCCACAGCACAAATGACCAGAGGGTAACTGTATTTTCCACCTTTATTTCTCCATCCGTAAGACAAGAATGTGAGTAGCTGCAAAAGCCAATGCTAACAGTTTGCTCTAATAAGCAAACAGAATGGCACTAGAAGCATGATAAGGCAACATTAAAAGGACTGCGGAGAATCCCACCACCTATCTCCATAATGACCACAAACTGCTGGGAGGCTGGTGGTTGGTTATTCTAAGGTGTCCATCTACTCTGTAACCTGCAAGCGAATAGACCCCGTGTTTCAGTCTATTTGATATATGGCAGGACTGGCTACATAATTTGCAGCTCAAAATGGAAATGCAGGCCCTGTCTTCTAAAATTAATAGGATTTTAAGAATTTATCAACAGAACAAGAAACCAAGCATGGGACCTGTGACCCTTCACAGGTCACATGGCCATGAAGCTGGCCCTGAAAAATGGATTGAATGATAAAACACCACTTGTCATTTAGGAGTTCCTTCTTGAACATAAGAGGTATGACTATACAATACCTGCATCATATATTACATACCCACTTGTTATGTCATAATTTTATGTAAGTAATACTGTCATAACAAAGCCCCACCCCCCAAATATGCCCTTCAAATGCATTCCATTCTGTGGAATGGCTCATGGTGTGGAGGACCCTCACTCCTGTCGGGCTTGCTGAGGATGTCCTCTCAGACATTACAAGAGTCCCTTCTTCAGGGACTCTTCATTTGATGCCAACTCTGAAACTTTAGTGTTCTAGAAGCTTCCATATTTGCTATCATTGGTTCTCCTCTGACTTTTTATGGTTCTATTATATGCTTCACTTACAGGGAGACAAACCAAATATAAACACAGCTTAGATGCAAAATTTAGAAAGAAGTATAAACTAATAGGAAGGATTCACCATGTACATCTAATGTGTCTCAGATCCACATGGCATGAAGCCCCATAGCCGTGTGTTACCTGGGTCATGTGGACCAGTCCAAGATCTGAGTGTGTAGATATCAGGCCTCGGTGATTGTTTGGTTCCTTAAACTGGGGTGGATTTCAGAACCAGCTCTTATCTGTTACATTTAATACATATATACATTCTTAAGAAGTTTCACGGTAAGAAAATATGCTTTAAAAAAATCATCAGTGGCTGTTAGGAAATTAAAGAATCATCTAAAAATTTATTCCCAGACTAAAAATCAGAGAGTTGTTGAGCAATAGTGATAATGAATTTGTTTCATATGCACAGTACTTTTTGTGACCACAGATTATAAATAAATGGAAAGTTCTGGGTTATTGGGTCAGATGATACATCTATAGAAAAATTATTATTCAGGAAGCTTAAAATCTGAGCTAATCTCTTTCCTAAAGAGCTACAGGAAATATTCTTCTCATCATAAGTGGCTTAAAATGGCTGATATTGAAATTAAATAATGTTGTCTTCCATGAAAATCTAACAGAACTGTAGGGATCTGGCTAGACAAAACTGGCCTTTACTACTTCAGAGATGTAGCATTAGCAATTTGCTGTACATGTGTTTCTCCATAATATATAGCAAAGTGCAAATCAAATCCAGTGCATGAGAACTCTTTTCCAAATGTAGACAGTTTTACTTAAAGAGCTCGCAAAAGTCATGGGACTGGAAATCTATTATTTTTGAATGTCCTTATTTAAATTCATTTCTCTCCCAATTATTCCTTCTTGTCAAAAATATGTTTAATATTTGAGGTATTTGGAAATTACCTTTGCCACCTGGTTACATTGAAAACTTTGTGATGATTTTTACTTTGGAAAAGTGCTATTTATAGGATCACTTGTAAAGAAACAATTAGAAGTGTGAAAAATAAGTGAATAACTTTGACTACCAGACTTCTTTCTTAATAACGTATTTCCTAAAAAAATAATGTCACCAAGCAAAACCATGAGAGGATAAGGCTGCCGTGTTTTCCCTGCTGATTAGTTGAAATATTAAGGCCTCTCTCCATCATTATAAAGGTGCAAGGATGTAAGCTCACTTGTACCTATTGATATTGGGAGGAAAAATAAGAGAGGCACAGAAGTTAAAAAATAAATAAATAAATAAACCAAATGAATAGGAAATGATTCTAAACATAATTCATTAATATTTTGTCATCTAATGATACACTTAATGATCAAATATTCAAGAGAGCCAATCCTCAATTTATTAAAAAAAGGAGTTACAAATAAAGGATGATTAACATCTGAAACAAAAGAAAGGAAAAAGACAGAGAGATTGTGAGTCCCAGAACTCTTAGACAAAGACTATGCTCAGTAGCATTATTACTGAGATCAGCACTCATTATATTATAGAGTTAACAGAAGTATTGAAGAACAAACATGAAATACACATGGAATCATTATGACACTAAGAAGAATATGTGTTAGACGCTGATCCACCAAACCAGATTAGTCTGTGACTCTTTCTAATGATTTTTGTTTCCTTGATATTTCACATATTAACTATAAGCAGTGTGTAGGTGGCCAAAAGAATTCAGGGAAGGGTATTAAAGAGGGCACGTTCTGCATGGAGCACTGGGTGTTATACGCAAACAATGAATCATGGAACGCTACATCAAAAACTAATGATGTAATGTGTGGTGATTAACATAACATAATAAAAAAAAATAAAAAAGAATTCAGGGAAGGAGTTACTTAAACTGACCCTGTATTTGCTGTGCTTGTAGCAACGCTGCCCGATAAGAAAAAGTGGTCAATGTTTAAAAACAAAACAAAACTGTCCTAACTCAAAGAAGCATAATTTAAACACTTAAAATACTAACGTGTTGTTGATGTGTGTGAAGTGTGTAGGTGTGTTTGTGTTTGATAGCTAGTGCTCAGACTAAACAAAAGTATAGTTACTTAAGACAGGATGAGTGTTGTTTAACTTGGAATCTTGTGAACCAATAACAAATTGCTTAATTTTTTCCTATGCTATTGAAAAGCTTTTCTCATCTGTTTCCCACCCCTAGAACAGTTACCAAACTGTAGAATATTATGAATTATAGGGAAGGCCTCGTATGCTTTCCCCTAGGCTTATGTTTGGTGCTGAAATATAACCTACGCTATAAATAAAATATAACACATAATATATATAACATAGCACACCATTATTACATGTGTACATCGAATAATCAGCCTTTAAACAATTTAAATTGTCGGGCGCCTGGGTGGCTCAGATGGTTAAGCGTCTGCCTTCGGCTCAGGTCATGATCTCAGGGTCCTGGGATCGAGTCCCACATCGGGCTCCCTGCTCCTTGGGAGCCTGCTTCTCCCTCTGCTTCTCTCTCTCTGTCTCTAATGAATAAATAAATAAAATCTTTAAAAAAAAATAAAAATAAATAAATAAAATCTCTAAACAATTTAAATTGTCAGCTTTTAAAAAATTATAAATTGGAAGGATATAACATTTTTATGCTAAACATGAGGAAAGAAAGAACCTTCATCCCAAATTAAACAGTTATTTGCAATTATTTTATTCCTGAAGAACCATCCTCTATCAGGCAACCCGGTTTTGCTGTTTTGCTTCTGAAAAGTCCTTAATACCAGAGTTTTTCTTCTGCAGGTCTGAGTCAGTGAGGATTTAAATCCTGACTTCCCCATAAAAATTAGAATCTGTTTAATAAAAAAGATTAGACATCTTTCAAGCTATGGTCCTAGGTGGATAGGTAGGACATAGTCTTTGTTGGAAAAGATGAAATTGCAAGAAATAATTAAGTAGGATTCTGAACTCTTTATATTTAATTAGTAAAGATGACCTCATATTGCTAGTTCAAGGCCTGTATAGATCAATATTAAATACATTTTTATTTGATATCACCTCTATGTACATATACTAAGTATATTAGGTATATATATCATTTAACATTAAACTAAATTTCATCCTATAATTAAATATTATTACCTAATATACTTAGGCAGTAATTAAATAGTTATAAAATAATTAATTTACTATACCAGTGATTATTCTGTCAAGCTTCCCCATCAAGCAAAATGAAACTCTGAAATCAATTTCTCATATATCTGAAGCCTTAAGGGTAATCAATATTCAATGCAATTGATTAGAAACAAGAACAAAACACATGAATGTTTTCAGTGTTGCTGATTTATATTGACATAGTCATTCTCATCTTTAGTACTTTATCTCAGATCATTCGATAAAGCATAAGATCATCCTGCATCATAACCACAATCCACAACCATAGCCATAGTTTGAAATGGTGTTTTTCTTACTAAACATAAATCACTCTCATTTTTTAATTTTTAGACTATTTCAGCCATTTTGCTCAAAGAGAGGTAATAGGAACCATAACTGAAAGGTTATACTGATTTCACATCACCTGGGAATTACGTGGTTAGAGAGGATGAAAGAGAAGAAAAGGAGAGTTTCATTGTCATGTACCTGCACAGGTTACTGCCCATTACTTTAGATGGGGAGTTCACATTCATGTTATTTATTTATAAGTTGGTATTTCCGAACCATATTTTCATAAAACTGAAAGATAATCCTCTCTATCCAATATTGAGAAGCTCTGCTTTTCCATGTTACAGCACTCTCTGTGTTTTGTAATATTGTATATAACTATTATGTCCCTTTGGTCTTTAATAGGCAGTAAGATTATTTAAAATAAAACAACAAAAGGCAACAACTCAGGAATGACTTGCTACCTATATCAGTGTTCTTCACTAGTATAAATGCAATGATTCATGATGCGTTTTACTGGGATTTGAAATTTTACAGGAGTCATCAAGACCGCCCTTCCAAACATGGATAGAGAGGCTAAAGACCAGTATTTGCTTGTTATTCAGGCAAAGGATATGGTTGGTCAAAATGGAGGACTCTCAGGAACTACATCAGTCACCGTGACCCTAACTGATGTCAACGATAACCCACCTCGCTTTCCTCGAAGTAAGTTATTTTGTTAAATGCTGCAAGTGCCCTAACTTTCCTTGCCAGTCTATAAAAATGTCTTTTAAAAGGAATTTTTCCAAATGCTTCTCTAGCAAGTGATTATCTTACTACATTCTCCCACAATTTTGTTTTATCAGGGGCATGGTTTTAATTCAGAAATGTGGAATAATAAGGGTATTGAAAATGAAAAGAGGCAATCATATCTTTATTACTTCTGTCTTCAATATAATATGGTTTTTCTTTGGTTCACATTTTTAATACCAGTTATTAAGTTTATTTATATATTCATCTTTTCATTCTAAGATATTCTTTGTACACATTCTGTACATTACAAGGTTGTTGCCAATTGTAACTTTCAGATACATTTCATGCATTCTATACACCGAAAGTATTGATTCATTTTTAAAGATAAAAATAGAAGAGCACTAAAGTTTTTCATTTTTTACTCCACACTTTTTTTTTTTTACCACTTCATGCACATTAAACATTCCTTTAGCAGTTCTATCATCTCTTTCTTGTGCAAACATTCAGTGTTTCTAAAGAAGTCAATTCAAAGAACCAGAAAACCACATGCCCTCAATTTAGTTTCTATGACCAAAGTGGCTTTTGACTTAGCCAAGAAAAGGGGGGGGGGGGTGAATTCTAGGTAGAAATGTCTTGATTATAGAAAAGCATTTCATCTCACTGTCTTTTAGTTTTTCTTTTTTCTTTTGTAAGTGTATGTGGTATTTCTTTACAATTCTCAGGAAAATAAGGAAATTGTATAGACTCTGATGTCTCTAAAATGTTTGTTTGATAGACATGAGTAATGAAGCTCCCTTACAAAAACAGATCTTAGAAGCAAACAATGTCAAAGAAGCTTTCTCTGCAAACATGAAAGTCACTGTGTTTTCCTGCAAATACTCTGTCTTTGGATGTTTCATTTTTATTTTACATATTTTAATATGTAATATTATTATATGATATTGTTATACAACAGACATTTTAATACTTCCTAACAAAATAAAGTTTACTCTAAGTTTAGCATTCATAAAAAATGAACTCATCCTTACCGTGCCCTTGATAGCTTATAATGGGAGAGGAGAGGAAGGTTGTAGAATAAGCAAAACAATAATGTAATTATATTGGGCTCATAATAAAATTAACTATTTTTTTTAGCCTAGAGTGGTAAGAATTGATACTTAGAATTTTCATTATTTCAGTTGTCATGATTTGATAAGATACAATACAGGTTTTCTAGCGTATATTAGATACTCTCCTACTTATTAAAGTGAGGGAAGCCAAGGGTATGTCATTAGGTTTTTCATTTTTGCTGGGATTCTCTCTACCATATGTAGTTAATATTCTATCCTTAAAATTTCTGGATTTTACTAAGGATGCTTCTGGATCTGTAAAAGGGGTCACTCAAAAGTCATCAGCATATCTTGTCATTATTTTTTTTTTTAATCAGTGACTGTTCACAAAATGTAGAAAATTGCTAACAATAGTAATTCTGAGCTGAAAATGGGGTCCCTTCAGTTCCTTCGAAGAGAATCTTTTCTCTTCATAAGAAAGTGAAAGTACACCACATTTAACAACCTGAAAGGAATGGAATAGGTAGAGGAAACAGGAAAAAACAGATGATTAGAGAAAAATGGTTCTGAGGAGTTTTCTAGTTTCGAAGGGATGATTCATGGTCATCTGCTTTCCAAACTGTGGTTTTTTTGTTGGTTTTTTTGGTTTTTTTCTTGACTTGCAGGATGGTGAAGAGGAATTTTTACAAAAGAAAGTTAAAAAGCTTCTCTTTCTATTTTACTTTTCTTTCCTTCTGTTCAAATAATATCACCTCTGCTCTTGTGCCTTTGTGTCCCAAATCATACAACCCACAGAGATAACTCTCATTCCTGATAAATTTATGAGCTAAAACAAGGCTAATGTGGTCTTTTCATCAATGTCCTTGTCCAGTTGTCTGAAACTTTCTTAGTAAAAGACACTGTTATGTACATCCTAACAATAAGTAATCAGAATTACTTAGGCTTGTATTTGCCCACTTGAAACCTAAGCTATGCTGTTTTTATTTTTTAATATTTATATTATTATATTTTAATTATTTAGATTCAATGGTTACATATTGATCTTATGTATAATTATTTTAAATTTATTTTATTATTAAAAATTGCTTATTTCTCACCACTAGAAATACAGGAATGGAGACTCTTATCATGCCTTCCTCAGGCTGTTTCTGCTGTCACGTATAAATTATTTTAGATTATCACCAAGAAATTTCTTGAGTCTATATGAAACTTGTCATTTATCTCATATTGCCTTAACATCTTTTTTAGTAAAATATAAAAACAAACTAAGCAAAGATGATGCAAAGCAGCCAGATAGTTAAGTATTTATTGGTTAGCTTCCATGTAGTTTGTTCACTTCTTGATGTGAATTTCACAGGGTCTTACCAGTATAACGTCCCAGAGTCATTGCCAGTGGCCTCCGTGGTGGCCAGGATCAAAGCAGCTGATGCAGATATAGGAGCTAATGCTGAAATGGAATACAAAATTGTGGATGGTGACGGATTGGGAATTTTCAAGATTTCTGTTGACAAAGACACACAGGAAGGAATCATCACTATACAGAAGGTAACATTTCCTTTATTTTTATTTTCCGTGAAGGTAACACCACTGCCCATACTAAGAAGCCATGTTTGCTTTGATGGAAGAATGTATTAGACAAAGTAAATGACCATGTGGAACTGTTATTATTTTAACTTTAGGAAGAAAAGCTCTGCGTTTATTTTTAGGTGTCAGAATCATAAAGAATCCTCAAGGACATTTGTAAACATGCCCCAACGGGTCTCTTCTGAGCAATCCCACAGCCCTTATCTGCTGTGTTATGACTGACAGTAGGCACATTGGCAAATGTACTGTTTTAAATGACCTATGTGGAGAGAGGAGTATGTTTCTTTGTTGACTATTCCAGGCATGAAACCCCTAAAATCAACTAAAAGTCTTTATTAGCAAACTAGACAGACAGTCCATATATGTGAAAGCAGTGCGAAGTTAGAAATAGAAACCAAAATGTTGAAGACTTGCTACATTATCAATTATTCCTTTTTACAGTTTATACTAATTGAAGTGTTTGAAGAATTCATACAGAGCATGGAAAGTTGTGAAGCTTATCATAATCCCCTAAATATAAGTGCAAAGGAGGTAGAAAATCCCTATAATCCGAACTAAAGACTCTGTCATGGTATATTTAAATTAGCTCCCAACACTGATTAGATATGGGGGGAAATGAGCTATTTATTCCTTCTGCTTTGTATAGACATGATCTTAGACAAAAGTTAAAAAAAATTATTGTAGAATATAGTCTTACTTTCTCAACTATTTGAAATGCTAAAAATTAAAATATGTGATAATCCCCATCCTCTAAATAATGGTATCTTATGTCAGTCTGACAATCCAGGTGTATAACTCTGTAATTAACACTCCTCAATAATTAACACATGTCAATAAAGAAAGTTATATTTTAGTTGTTAACAGGAAAACATATGTTTGATTTCAGGCCAATGGGCAAAACATTTCTGCAATTATTTCCAGTGGACAGCTGCTATTTTAGCTTAGCTGGTGACAATCTGTGTAAAAAAGTTTTAATAACTAGGATAGGCCAACTGTTGGCAAAATGTTTTGTTGTCTAAAATAAAAGGAATGCAATAAGGTACAATGCTGCTCAAAGATTTCAAAGATTCATCTGAAATCAATCTGTTCATATTCTAGAATTTAAATATATATTGAAATTATTTTTACTGAACCCATACATTTCACATAGCATAAAGCATTGAAGAAACATATACACAAATACATATATTTGATATATTTAGTTCAGTAATAACATTTATCTTCAATTTCTTAATATTATTTTTTAAAGTTTTAGGGAATTGTTAATTCTGGTCACAGTCAAATCACACACTTTTTTTTTTTTTTTTAAGTTTAAAGCTTTGAAATCATTTCTAGCTTCTTGTTCCTCCTTGATCCATAATAGCTCTTGGCTATATGTTTTTTTCTGTTCTCTTTAGCATTATCCTAAGGTTGGTTATCATTGCTCACTCCAAAACTATTGTAATAGCTCCTGAGTTTACAACCTATTTCTAGCTTCTCAAATCCATCCTTTCTTTAAATTGCTGTTCAAAATTCAAAAATACTTTATTAGCCCAACTAGATTGAAAGCAATCTACCTTATACTAAGGGAATAAGAGAGAGGGATACAACAAATTGAAATGAAGCAGTAAAATAATCATTAATGAGGTTATATGCTTAGAAATTCCAAAAGAATTTACTGAAGGATTGTTAGAATTAACAAGAGTTTTCAATAATGATAGCTACAAAAGTAAGTTAAAAATGAGTAGATTCGCTGTAGTTCATAAGAACTGTTGTTACAAACTTTCATCTTCAATCCAAGGCAAGTGGCTTCTACTCATGAAAAATAGAATATCCATACTTGGCCCACTACCCCTAAAACCCTCCATCTTTTTTTTTCTTTTTTTTTTTTTTTTTTTTTAATCCCCTAACTTACCTTTTTAGTTTTTTTTTTTTTTTTTTTAAGATTTTATTTATTTATTTGAGAGAGAGAGAATGAGAGACAGAGAGCACGAGAGGGAAGAGGGTCAGAGGGAGAGGCAGACCCCCTGCCAAGCAGGGAGCCCGATGCGGGACTCGATCCCAGGACTCCAGGACCACGACCTGAGCCGAAGGCAGTCGCTTAACCAACTGAGCCACCCAGGCGCCCTACATCATTAGTTTTTGATGTAGTGTTCCATGATTCATTGTTTGCATATAACACCCAGTGCTCCATTCAGTACGTGCCCTCTTTAATACCCATCACTGGGCTAACCCCCCTCCCCTCTAGAACCCTCAGTTTGTTTCTCAGAGTCCATAGTCTCTCATGAAAACCCTCCATCTTAAAGCAGTGTAGTCCACTAGCCTCATAAGGGCAGTCTTTAACCCCACATCCAAGTGTTTTTCCATCATGAAGCCAACAGGATCCTGAGTTCTACTTGAGAAGAGTGTTTTTGCTTAACATTTAAAAAAAATAGTCTCTTTAGAGTGTTTTGTTGTTGTTGTTTCTCAGAATGAAGAAGGTCTATCCTTAAGATTTTCTGATTCCCTCTGTCAGAACTAACAATTGCATATGGTCCTCAAGGACAGGATTTTGATTTTCAGTTTTATTTGTCACAATTTCAGTGAAATGAGGTTCTGTATTTCATTCCAGGTAAAATGCTTCCAGAGGCTCCTTACAGTGAGTGGAGTCAGCAAAAGCATATATGGGTTCCATAAATTTGGTATTCTTTCTGTATAGAATAGTGGAATCATCTATGAAATCCAGAATGGAATTCTGATCTGAGTCACAAGGACATTCTTACTAGAACCAAGAAATTCTGAAGGAAAACAAATGAAGCATTCTTCCATTGTTCTTAGAATATTTGAAAATTTTCATTCAGATATACAGTAGAATGCTATGGGCAGTCCCAAAAAATGACCCGTTTTTTGATGGGTTTTCTAGTCTCTCCTAACTATAGGAAAACATTTACAACCAGGCACTGCTAGGATGTTGACATAATGTATTCTGATGATTGTGAATGTCTCTAAATATTATTTCACATGTGGATAACAGTTTCACCGTTTATTTATATCGCCATTTCTCTTGGAAGTAGGGTATTTTGTACCTGTGGACCATGCTTGATAATCATGTGAACTTATTTTCTCTCTACTCTATAGTATAATAAAACTTCAGTTCATTTCTTTGTCATAAACAATGCACTGTCATGGTTATAATGAGATTTATTCCAGTTTGAGCAAACTGTTATTATATTTTGAAACATTTACATATGTTATACTTTACATAGAGTGAACTTCAGAGCAGAGAGAGAGCAAGAAACCAGTCTTTTTTAAATATGTTAGAAAAAGAAAAATAAGTACAGAATTGTGAAAGATAACCTTCACTTATGTTATTTTTGTTCCAATGTCTTATATAGAAAATGTTTATAAATATGACCAAATAGGCGGAATCCCCAAGCTAAAGGTTTTTATAGGTATTATCACAGAATTATAAACATGATTATATAGTTTAAATACTGTTTCAAATTAAGACGACAATACAGTGTTTCACAGTTAAAGCTCCTGCTTTGGCCATTTATGAATGATTTAATAACTTCTACAACCAATTACACAGGGCTTCCAAATTCACAAAGTGTAAACCTGAGTATTATCCCATGTGAGTGAAACTGTCTTTCTTTCCACCTAGAATTTTTTCTGCTTACATTTTCGCATCATAATTTACAATGCGGGAACTTTAGTTTCCTATTTTTCCTTTGAGATATGAGAATCTTTCGTCTAATGTACTTCAGTTTTCAATATAAGACCTCAGTAGGGATTAAATATGGGATTCTGCTTTTATAAAATACATTACTCTAGAGTTACAGTACAGTAAAAAATGAGCATTTTCAAGATGCATTTCCTGTGAAGGTAAGTACACATGCATCTCTGGCATATGGATGGTGTTTGGAGGCTCATGCTGTCACTGTCAAACAGCGTATTTTAGCTTTTCCTGGCCGATTCTATGCTATCTTCATAATCTCCTTATATTCATACCTTTAAAAATTCTGAATGAAGCCGAAGCCATCAAATAATAGAGCATCACTGTAGAAGCATTTCTAAGGTGGCCCACATCCTTTCACTGTGAGGGAGAAAGAGTTAGAATACACAGTTTCCCTTCAGCCTTCAACTCTGCCACGAGGATTTCTAAGCTCTGGGGTTTACTATTTTGTTATTGAAATGTGTCCTTTGTCTACTACTTGCAATAATGAGGAGCTAATTCCCAGAGTCAAGTATGTATTTCAGCATTTCACAAAATGCTGCTGATGTGTGGTGGAGGTGTGTCAAACCGAAAACATTTCCAATTTATTTTTCTTCTTATTACATTTTTCTTTCAAAAGATTTAATTCAATTAATCCTGGTGCTGTAGAGGCAGATTTCTCAAAATAGAACAAAGATATTTCTCTCATTGGACTGGGAAAAGGCATACATTTTGGATTATTTTAATTTTAAAGGCTGACTGTGATAAGATTAATACAGTAACTCAAATTTATTTAACTTCTGAATTTCAGACTATATTTTCCAATTTATTCAACCCATTGTTCCTGTGTATATTTAAGTAGATCCTTATATCATTTTAATCATTATGCTCATGTATGCATATATATAGGCTATCTGCTTATTAAGGTATAAATTTAGCAGTGTTTGAATCCAAGATTAGAGATACATTTAGGGGCTTAAAAAGGAAATAAGAAATTGACACTCTTTGAAGGAAGTTGATAGTAATGTAAATGTCAACACAGGACAGTCTTGATCAAAGAGGCAAAGGCCATGTTCGCTTATGAGTATTTTCTGTTTGCTTTGATGTTGACAGTTACCAGAGCAGTGTTCTCGGAATATGTGTATGTCAAAGACATTTTCCAGTGAGCCCATCACTTTTTTTTTTTTTTTTTGCTTAGTACAAGTCACAGATAATGTACAGTTTTTTCCTTGTCTTTTTTTTCCATTGTGTGTTGTTTCCTAAATTAGTTTCAATGGGTAGGCTTCCAAGAAAGACATATTTAAGAAAGAGATAAGATTTAGTGATTGTATAAGAAAGTTGGAGAGAGAATTTAAGGACAAAACTGAATCTTTCTAGTATGAATAACTGGATGAATAATTGTGTCATTCCTTTAGAATGGGGGTGTGCTGATGATTAATATGGTTTGGAATACATGTGAGGTGCCTGTCATATCTGGGTAATAACATCTAGGAGGTCATGAATAAGGATTAGCAGCTCCAGGCAGAGGTCTCGAGTACGAACTTGGTCCTGGGAAGCATAATCATATGCATGATAATTAAAATTAAAGGGACACTCGAGAATATCACTAAAGCATGTATATAAAGTAAGGGAAAGGGGTGCCTGGCTGGCTCAGTCGGTGGGCATGCAATTCTTGATCTCATGGTCATGAGTTAAAGCCCCACATTGGGCACAGAGATTACTTAAAAAACATAAAAAAGTGAGGGGAAGAATGCTTTAGACATTACTTGGTGAAACTAAAAATTTAAGTTAGCAGGGCAGGGAAAGATTCAGAGAAGGGAAATTGTTTTATCCTTTTAGGACTGAGGTATTTTAAGAGAGTTTATAAATAACTGATCAACAAAGCAAACTTAAAATTTAAATATATTCGGATAAATAAAAGAAAAGGAATTGCATATATTATCAGTAGAGGGGGGAACTGATGGTTCCTGGAATCTATTTTAGATAATGAAGACAGGATATAAACCAATAAGGAAATGATTAGAAGAGTCAAGGGCCTGGAATTCAAAGAAATTCACATGTCTAGATATGACCTCTCTCTCACTATTTCATCTGGGCATTTCAAGGCTATTTTGGTTCATTTTCACTGGATATGCTGTCATCACATATCAAAACCCGAAGCCACCGACTTTTATTCTATTTCTCTCCACAGCTGTGTCAACTATTCATTGCTACTTAACAAATCACCCCCGCAATGAACCACTTTAAACAACATTATTTCTTTACATCATGACTTTGTGGGTGAGCAATTTGGTGGGGGTTCAGCCGGCTGATTTTTCTGCTGGCCTTGGGTAGGCTCACACATGGTCATCTTGGTGGCTGTGCCTCTAGGGAGGTGGCTGTCCATCTGCTGAGCCAAGGGGGGCTAGAAATGTGTCTCAGAGCATCCAGTTGCTAGCTTGGGTTTGTTCCATGAATGGCAAGAACAGAAGCTATAGGATCTCTTGAAGCCGATATCAATCTCTGCTGCCACATTACATTCATCAAAGCGAGAGAGGCCAGGCCAGATTTGAGAAGTGAGTGAAAAAAACACATGAAAAGAGAGGAGCTGTACAATACTGTGGATGCTGGGAAAGTAGAAAAAAAGATTTTGAGTCCCAGCTGTGCTCCGAAGAAACTAAAAAGTCTTCAGTTTACGCGTATATGAAATGGCAAAAGTAAGAACAGAATCTCAGGTCAGCTGACTTATGCTATAGTCTTTTCTCCTGTTTCAGCGTTACTCACAAAATAATTGTGCGGATCAAAATAAATTAATGTTTGCTGCTGTTTGATAAAAGCTCCCAAGAAAAATATAAGCTAAACTGGCTTTGGGTCATAATCTGGATTCAGCCTGCCAGAAAATGTGTGAGACCCTTCCACACGAAGTCACTGGGTCTAGTCATGGTGCATGCTGGGAAATAGGGACCTCTGCCTGAGCTGTTGTGTGAACCACGTTTTAGATGCTGGGCAGGAATATAGTCATTTGCAAGCCTTGTTTTCTATTTTCTGCTTATGAAATAATAATTAAAAAAAAGCCTACTGAATTCACAGTAGGAGGTTGTGGTACACAGAAGAGTGTGCCCTCCTTCCCCCATCCCAAAGATATCCATGTCCTAATCTCTGGAATCTGTGAGTAGTTTACCTTACATGACAAAAGGAATTTTGCAGATGTGATTAAGTTAAGGAGCTTGAGATGGGGAGATTATCATGGATTATCTCACTGGGCTCAGTGTAATCACAAGGTCCTTATATGAGGGATGCAGGAAGATTCAGTCACAAGAGAAGAGATGCGGTAACAGAACCAGAGGAAGATGGAAGAAGGGGCTGTGAGCCAAAAATACATGTGGCTCCTAGAAGCTGGAATGATTCTTCCCTGAAGCCTTAAGAAGGAACACAGTCCTGTCAACACCTTGATTTAGACCTCTGAACTCCAAAATGGTAAAACAATAAATGGATGTTTTTTTAAGCCACTACATTTGTGGTGTTTTGCTACTGCAAGAGTAGGAAATTAACACAGAAGTCATAGTCGAACATTTCTGTGAGTGGAATAGCTAATCCTGACAACAGAACATAAAAGAGAAAGCCAGACATTAATTAACTAGGTATGGATAAGAATCTGGGTAATTCCCGATTTAGTCATTCTGTGCTCAAGTTGAAATAATATGTGATGGCAGTGGACATTTTGGTGATAACAGCCCTCAATTTCTCTCTCACCACTGCAGTATGGACTGCTTATTTCCTACATCAGTTTTATATGGTTTATCCCACCTTCTTCCTTTGTCATCATCTTGAGATTCACTACTACTCTTTTTGTTTTAGATTGTCAGATTCATACTTCCAATTCATTCTGATCTTTTTTTCTTACTCTGTGGGAACAAAGACACTGGGGCCACCCTGTGTGATTATGAGCAAGGAACTCAGTCTGTGCTTGGCTCAGTTTCCAGATTTGTCAGAAAGATCGGTTAAGAGCTATCTTATCGGAGCGCCTGGGTGGCTCAGTCGTTAAGCGTCTGCCTTCGGCTCAGGTCACGATTCCAGGTCCTGGGATCGAGCCCCGCATGGGGCTCCCTGCTCAGCAGGAAGCCTGCTTCTCCCTCTCCCACTCCCCCTGCTTGTATTCCCTCTCTCGCTGTGTCTCTCTCTGTCAAATAAATAAATAAAATCTTTAAAAAAAAAAAAAAAAGAGCTATCTTATCTTACAGTATTATCTTGTGAGAACCAATGAGTGTGAGCAGTTAATAAATTAATATTGTAAAACTTGTAGAATGCAAATGGGAAGGACTATATAAATGTGCATTTTTAATAGGGAATACATTTAGCAGTTTATGGTTCTACCTCTTTTAGATAAGTTCAACTAAAAATCTGAAACATATATGCATTTAGTTGATGGTCTTCGATTTTTTTAAGTTAGAAAATGGAGATGTGTTATATCTGCTTCATTGCTTTTTTCTAGTATCTAGGTTAAGAGATGTTAATTTAAGTACTCATGGAAGCCAGAGGACACTTGTGTGGCTAGATAATGGAAATAATTATTCCTGATATTTGTATCCTGACTTTATTCTTAATATGTTGACATAATGTTTCAGACTTAAACATTTCTGCATTTATTGATATCTTCGTTAAGGTCCTAATTTACCTATAGAACACCAGATACTTTCTGTGTAGTGATAATAGTCTGTTTGCAAAATATGAGTATTTGTATCAAGTCCCTGATAAAGAGTTGCATTAAAGTATAATTTTTTGAAAAGTTAAAATAATGACTCTCATAGAAATATAAACTGGACATGGAGGTACCCAGTAATCTTTTTTTGCTTGTTCCAAATTTGCTTATACTTATTTTGCTTTTTTAGATGATTTGTTTGTCCCTAGATTTTTTTTTTAATGCGTCAACATGGTGCATCCAAATATAGAATCTTATATATGTTACAGTTTGGAACATATCTTTCCCTTCTCTTATTCTCTATAAAAATAGCTTATTGCCCAAATCTGGATATAGGTTTCATGATTCACAAAAGTTTTCAAGACAAATAAAAGCTTCAGAAGATGGTAAAATCACTTGCAACTGTCAACAAAAATTGCACTGGACAGATTTAAACAGGATAAGACAGACTTCAAGGATATCGCAATAGGAGAAGGAGGCCAGAATTCAGTCTAAACTCAAGTCAGGTGAGACAGAGGGCTGGCGAGTTAAGAGCTAGAGTGTGGATGGATAGGGGGGATAATAGGGCATCTGTATGTGCTGATCGGCTTTACCTAAAGGAAAAGTAAATTTTCTTGTATCTTCATGACAGGAGGTAGTTTTACAACTTGGAGCAAGGCTCAGGCTGAAGGTTGGCTCCTACCCTCCCAGCAGCTAGCAACTAGAGGCTCTATCTTCCTTGATGATGACATTTCAAAGAAATGACTCCCCGTTTTTTGTTTTTTGTTTTTTTAATTCTATTATGTTAATCACCATACATCATTAGTTTTTGATGTAGTGTTCCATGATTCATTGTTTGCGTATAACACCCAGTGCTCCATGCAGTACGTGCCCTCTTTTTCTTGAGGAAGACATTCCTGGGCTGTAAAAATGTCAAGAAACTTTTAAAAAAATTTCCATCTCAAAGGGGCAAAGAATGGACTTACAATACCTGTTTTCTAAACTAACTGCTCTAAGAAAGGGGAGGTCAGGGGCCAAGAGCAGGAAGAAGCCTGTCTAAATTCAGGCAAGGGGGGGAAACACTAAGACTCTCCGGCACAACCCAGGGAAGGGAGAAAACAAAGGCAGCAGAGTAGTTGTCCATAATAAAGGTATTTTTTGCTTTTGAAAAGTACTTCTGGGAGTCACTTTAGAACTCTTATCATTGTATTTGTACAAAATTATTCTTGCGGAGAGACCTTTTTCAAGGTTATAGGTCAGTTTTAAGGATCTGGACAGTAGATTTATTTAGAGTAAAATAATTGTGAAGGGAAAATTGTGATTGAGGGTTATTTTTCCATAGGTATGGCCTCATTTAAGCCCATTTACTTAGGGGAAAAAAGATTTATATTGGTTTGATCAACAAGGAGGGAAGATATTGAAAGCAACAGAATATGCTTTGATCCAAAAGACAGCTGGAATCTCTAGAAAAAGAAGTGTTTTTAAAAATGACAAACAGTCTTAGTGCTTTTGTACAAAATCAACATTTAACATAGACACTAAATATATAGACAGGCACATGTGTGTATGTGCGCACACTCTCTCTCTCTCTCTCTCATCAGCCCTCTTGGTACCATGCCACGTTAAGAAGAGCAGAATGAACAATTTCCAAAAGAAGAGTTTAACTTGGATCAATTCCTAAACATCAACACCAGCATTGCCCAAAAGTGCAAGATCTAAAAGGAGGCCATTGAGCTTAATGAGAGCACATTTGGCTGTAGACCAGAAGCCTAGCTATATGGAGAAAGAAAAATGCAGTGCAGTGATTTTATTAAATGGACTCAAGATTATGTTTTAACTTAGGTTTTACTTTTGAAAAGGCTAAAAATGGCAGGGGAACTATTCAGACCCCGCTATTAATGATAGGTTTTGTTTTTTGTTTTTGTTTTTTTTTTGCTTTTTTTAATTCAAGCCATCATATTATAAACTGACTTTACTGAAGACGTAGGCCTAAGTGTCACGGGCGAAACATAGAAGAGGAAGACATGATTTTAACTTTCATTTAATTTGCTTATAATCTAGCAGGAAGTAATGGCACTAAGAATAATATAATAGTAACAAAGTGAATATTTATACAGCAGTTACTCAGTGTCAGTTGATGTTCTAAGTGTTTTAAATTTAGGAATACTCTACAGCAAACCTATAAGGTTGGTCAGGTGGGCAGGTGCCTAAATGTGATAATGCCATATAATAAGAGACCCTAGTTACTCTTGGATCCTGCTTTCTATAGCAGGAAGGAAATGGGTGGTGGGTGGACATGGCCTTGACTTCACATAGTGTGTCTTTCCCCTCTACACATGTAACTTTGGACTTTCACTGGAACTCTCTGCTGTTTGGATTTCACATCGATTAATAATACCAGCCCTGCATCTTTTTTAAATGCACGTTAAAGATGTGTATAAAACTTCCTGTTTATGGTTAGCTTTCCATATAAAGAAGTTTTACTATTCATTAGGTAAGGGGATTATGGGAACGTTAATAAAGAAGGTGATAGTGGGTCTCCATGAGATTTCAATAAGACAAATGGAAGACAAAATTATGTGAAAGGAGGACCAGCAGGTGATATGAACTGGAAGACACAAAGTGTGCTGCTTATAGTGAATAGTTCATTTCAATTGTGGTAAAAGGGATGGGAGGGAGAAGGGTGAGCATCTAGTCTGGAAAAAGAAGCTCATTATCTTGGGCTCCTTAGATCGGGGTTGACAAATAACTGCCTGTTTTTGTACAGCTCAAGGACTACGGATGGTTTTATATTTTTAAATGATTGAGAAAAATGGAAGGAAGACGAATGTGTGATATGTGAAAGTTCTATAGAATTTATGTTTCATTGCCTGTAAATGAAGCATTATTGGCACACGGCCACACTAATTCATTTATAGGTGGCAGAGAATGTACAACCTGCAAAGCCTAATTATTTAGTATTATTTCCTTACAGGAAAAGGTTGTTCACCCCTGCCTTCGTTATACTGCTTATTTTTTTAATTGTGTTATTCTAATTCCAGTATAGTTAACATAGTGTTATATTAGTTTCAGGTGCACAGTAGTGATTCAACGATTCTGTGCATTACTCAGGGCTCATCCCCTTCACGTATTTCACCCATCCCCACCCACCTCCCCTCTGCTAACCATCAGTTTGTTCTCTGTAGTTTTTTTTTTTTTTTTTTTAATCCTGCAGTTCATCATCTCTGATGGCAAAAATGTAAACAGATCTATTTTATAGTCTAGGAAATAATATACCAAACAAGCTTCTTCTCTCAGTGTCTCTGATATACATGTCACTTGACAGATGAAAGCACAGCTTCTACAGGTCCCAGAAAGGCTCTGTGGGGTCAATGGCTTGGGTCTGCGTGACTCCCATTTGAATCCGGGTTCTTATTCACCCTTTATTGCTTGCTATTGTGGGCCACAGTGTGAAGAATGATTTGGTTTAATTTCCACTTATATATAGTCCCCAGTGATATGTAGTTCCAATATTGGATAGAATCTATTTAGACATTACCTTTATCTCCTTCCTTTTACTCTGTGTTTCCTCAGTTGTTAAACTTTTTTTTTTTTTTCCCAAGTAAAACCTTGTTCATTAAATCTAATGGTTCTGGAACGTATTGCTTAGATAGAAGTCAATAAGAGAGAAATAGGAATTAAAATTTTATTGCAAAAGCTTTCTCTTCAATGTGTTTAACAACCCTATCTATCACACCACACCCCTCTTTGAAAAGTAGATGTCTGGTTGATTCTGATTTGCTCTGGAAATCATTTTGTGTAGCAATTTCTTTTGTCTGTAATCTTGATTCATAGCCTTTCATACGAATTCTTTTATTGCTCTATTTTCATAATAGCTCTTAGGCAACCAATCATCATGCATGATACTGTGTTTCATTATGACTCAGTGGCATCCAGATGTCTATACCTCATGTTGTTGCCTTTTAGACACATTAAAAAAGTTGCTATAAAATAATCGCATTCATTTGTGCAGTAAATTTTAAATTTTTCTTTCATATGCCAGTCAAACTTTTACTTGAATACAGAAATACTTGTTATCCCTTTTGATAGAGCTGAATGAATATCTTAAAAGTGGTTGTGGTTTTGAATTGATTTAAAAGGAGATGGTAAACAGGATTTTTAAGACACCTTCTGTCATACAGAGACACATACTATATAAAAATAAGATTTCTCTCATTATTTGTCAGTTTTATAAGTAATATAAGAACAAAATACACAGGTTAATATCCAAGCTATTTGTGAGTATGTTTGGAGTAAGTAAATGCATTTAGGTAAGGAATTTTTTTTTATCCTTAGCAATACCCAAGTTAAATACTAGATTACATGTGTGGGTACAACACAGTGTTAATGCAGAGGTCAGCCTTCTTACAAGAGGCTTTGCATCACAATTACCCAATGAGCCTTCTTTTTTTAAAGACTTTATTTATTTGAGAGAGAGAGAATGAGAGAGAGCATGAACAGGGGAGAGAGAGAGGGAGAAACATGCTTCCCGTGGAGTGGGGAGTGGGGAGCCCAATGCAGGACTCGATTCCAGGACCCTGAGATTATGACCTGAGCTGAAGGCAGATGCTTAACTGACTGAGCCCCCCAGGAGCCTCCCCCCCTTTTAAAAATACATATGGTTGGGCTTCTTCCTGGATCTGCTGAATCAAAATCTTCTTTGAAGGGGCCACACATGTGTCAGAAAACTCCCCTGGATAGTTCTGATCCTCACATTTGGTTGAGAACCATTGCACTGGAAATATTTTTAGGTAATAGACAAAAAAGGTAGCATCATCAGAATATCACTGAATTTGTTAATAAGGTGGTGTTTAGGGCACTGTGTACCACATGCCCCTGCATTTTCATATGAAAGTTCAGAAAATTAAAAGTGCATTTTCCTGTAGCAATTCTAAGAAGTGTTTTGTGGTAAAGAAAACCAATATACCTGACTATTCCTTCTCCCACCCCTCTTGGCTATCAGGATTCCCTGGGGCAAAAGTATAGTTCAATTTTAAGGCTCTGTGTCCTGGAGATCTGTGGTCTAGTTTTTTTCTAATTCAACAAGAATTTATTGAGCCCCTTCTATGTACTGAATTCATAATAGGCCCTGGGAATGCTAGTAATTAACAAAACAGTCTGGAGCTTACAATCTATTGGATGAGACAGATGTGAAGCTAGTAAACATTTAGTAAGTGCTCCCTGATCTAGATACTGTAAACCTATTTTTGAGTATTGATTTATATATTTTTCCCTCAGTATTAATCAGAGATGAGCCATGAAGACTTTTATGTAACATATATCTGCAAATACACACACATCTATATTTGTATATTTTGTATGTACATGGATTTCTGTGTGCACATGTTGTTTTATATAAACAGTACATATATATACTGTTTGTCATATAGACATACATATAACATACATACATACGGTGTGTCTCTCTCTATATATCCTATTTTCTATTTACACGACTACATTGTTTTGTTTATTTTAGTCACGTGCCCATGTACATGAGATGAAATTGGATTCCCATTCTCAACATTACATTTTAGCCCCTTTTCCCTAATTCTTTTTCTGTTACATAACCATTAGGTAAAAATTACAATTAAGTAAACCATGCTTTATATTTGGTAGCATTTCGGTCCATTTCTTTACTTTTTAAAAAATTATTTTTGTTTTATCTCCTTGAATGTAAGGAATATTTTGGGACAGTTTTTCAGTGGTGAGATTGAGATCAAAAGTCATAAAAATCTGGGGTGCCTGGGTGGCTCAGTCGTTAAGCGTCTGCCTTCGGCTCAGGTAATGGTTCCAGGGTCCTGGGATCGAGCCCCGCATCGGGCTCTCTGCTCCGCGGGAAGCCTGCTTCTCCCTCTCCCCCTGCTTGTGTTCCCTCTCTTGCTGTGTCTCTCTCTGACAAATAAATAAATAAAAATCTTTAAAAAAAAAAAAGTCATAAAAATCTGTGACTCTGTATTTGAAAATAGAGAAAGCATTTCTCTTTCTCTTCTCTCTCCTTGAAAAAGAGAAGCATTTTATTGTCACAAACAACTTCAGCATATTGTATATATAATTTTTTTTTTCACAGATGGTGCTTTCCTAGGACAACATTTAATTGCCCTTACAACTTTTTAAAGCTACCAAATGGTTTAACTTGGGTCACTATTTTTGAGTAAAGTGTTGACATGTTAATCCTCTTGGAAAGTTGCAGAACTGAGATTTTGGAATATAACTCTCAACCATCAGATACAAACAGAGACACAGTGTATACTGGTTGAGGAATTGTGGAGAAAGAAATTGTGCTTCATCGAGAATTGGCTGTGTTTTCAGACAGCACAAACTCAACATCCCACCTATGCAGTGTGGCTGCCTTTGGAGCACCTAAAAGCTCAGGATTGTAATGGAGTCCCTGAAATCAATAAAGATGACCTTTTAAATGAGAAATCCAGTGGAAAGTTATATTTTTCTTTCTTTTTAATGTGCACCCCTGGATAGTGCAGTTAAATTACATGGTTGAAGGATATTATATTGATGTCCCTGTTGGAAAGAGTTTTCAGCCTTATCGGTTGTCTTTCAAATAATATTCTAAAGACTTGCTTTTGCCCATGCAATGCACGGCAGCAGAGTGGATTAAGTTAGCTCCAAAGCACTTACCATTGTCTATGAGCCAGAAAAGCAGCAAGGATTCTGATTGGCATTATTATTTATTATTTGTGAATGCTGATGGTGCATTTTCGTGGCTAAGTCCTTTCTATGCTTATTAACATTCATAAATGAAAAGGCTCTGCTTAGCTGACTATTTAATTGGTAATTTAATTTCCCTAATAACTTTCTTTATAGGACCTGGATTTTGAAGCCAAAACAAGTTACACACTCCGGATAGAAGCTGCAAACAAAGATGCCGACCCTCGCTTTCTGAGCTTGGGGCCATTCAGTGACACGACAACAGTGAAGATAATTGTGGAAGATGTGGACGAGCCCCCCGTGTTTTCCTCACCTTTGTACCCCATGGAGGTGTCGGAAGCTACCCAAGTTGGGAATATCATTGGCACTGTAGCAGCTCATGACCCAGATTCTTCCAACAGCCCTGTGAGGTAAAAGCTCATTGCTCTTCTTTCCTGCAGTTTATAACAATGTGCTTTATTCACAACTCATGTTTCTATATTATGATGCTTTTGATTCACAGCAAATGAAGACCAGTTTTGTATATATATTGAGCCATTGAGCCATAGCAGTGGAAGTGAAACAGGATCAGAACAACTCGACATTTTACTAATTTAAAAAAGTTTCACCTGATTATTCAAGGCCGTTATTATGTAGCAATATTCCTAGGCATTCATTATCATCCACAAGCCATAGCTGATGTTCCTATTGAATCAATTATCCTGAGCTCTTTCAAAGCAAACTGTGTTCAAAGATGAAGTGATGTATGTCCTAGTTGTAGGATATGGACATATATTAGAAAACTAATTTTATAAACAATTAAAATTAGGGATTAACTTAAGCAAATCATTTTTTTTTTTACATATTGGTCTATTTGGGTAGCATATTTTTTAGTTTATTATTTCCACTTGTAAAAAATTAAATAATACTGTATAAGGACTATTTTTCAAATGTTTTATCAGTAGTCCTGTATCGAGACTAGACACATGGTTCTAAGCAACTGATCTCTTTACGACTAACAGAGTGATGATAGATAAGCACTTCAGAATACCACAACATTCAGTTTCACACTTTTTACTTCTAATTTACAACCTGAGATCTACATGTATGTTTTTGTGTATGTGTGTGTTAGTATGTGTGTGCATATGATACATCTTTTTAGGTGAATATTTTACAGAGAATATACTTGAAATTACTTTGTATTACATGTCTTAATTTGCATTCATAAGTAAAACTTTTTAATGTGACATTTTGGACTTTTTTTTTTTACAAAGTCTAATAAAGTACAAAAATCAGTTAAGGTTTTATATTCAGATACATTTAGCTTATAAGCTAACCACAGTTTTTTAGATTTAACTGCTGTCTGGCAATGCTAAGTGCTTTTGAGCTAACTTCTGAGCTAAGTTTGGACATTGATGACAAAGTGTAATGAAAAATATCTGTAATTTAGACAATGATTTTTAGTTAAGAAAAGCATAATCTTTTACCTCCCTAAAATAATAAGCTTATTTAGGCATATATAACTGCTCTCCTTTCCTTCTCTTTTGTCTGTTATTAATATCATAGTCTAATGTAGAATTTGCATAAAATAATTGTTAGTTCAAAAATGAAGTCATACTTAGGCGCCTGGGTGGCTCAGTTGTTAAGCGTCTGTCTTCGGCTTAGGTCATGGTCCCAGGGTCCTGGGGTCAAGTCCCACATCGGGCTCCCTGCTCCGCAGAGAGCCTGTTTCTCCCTCTCCCGCTCCCCCTGCTTGTGTTCTCTCTCTCCTGTGTCTCTCTCTGTCAAATAAATAAAATCTTTAAAAAAAAAATGAAGTCATACTCATCATTTCCATCTATACAATAAATTCAGGCTCTATGGATGACTATATTATTTTTAACACAATGATGATAAACTATTCCTAAGAATATAATCTTCTGTGTAATAGAACATTTGAAAGTCACAAATGTACCAGATAGAACAAGCCTTCCCCTTCTCCTGTAATAGCCCAGCCTTCATTGCCAAAACAGTTTCCTGACTTAAGCATAGCTCCATCCACCAAGTCTTGTTGACTTGCAAACACTTGAATTTGGGGTTTGTTATAGCATCACCTCCCTTACTGAAACACATAAGTCTCCTCCTCTTATGATCAGACACAGCATGATTGTAGGCATAGATCAGCTACTTGGAATAGTCTCACTTCTGCTTAAATCATTTAATTTCATGGGGAGAAAGGGAATGCTTTCATGAAGTCGGAGATATAAAAAAAGAGACACTAATACATAACATAATTCAGTACTTGAATGAGAGAAGTTAAGAAATCTTGTTTCTTCTTTTTCCTTTACCCGTTTCCTTGTGTATCATCCTGCTAAAGCCTCTCCACATCAATATTTCACTTGTTATAATATTTTATTTGAAAAATGCAGCATTATATAATAATTTGGGGAAGAAGGGAGAGTAGGACCAAGTGGTAAGTGACTTGAGTTAGAGATGAAGTGACCTCCAGGTCTCCTCACTGAAGCACAGATATAGAAAGGTCAGAAAGTGAACTCTGCTGATTTTAGAGGTAAAGATCTCTGTGGCTTTCATCAATGAAAGAGGCTGGCCAGGAATTTATTTTTACCTCATTTTCATTTTCTTAAGGCTGATGAAGGTGACCTGAAAGGTCAGGTTAATACTAGCTTATGTCAGTTTTTGAACACCTTAATCTCACAATTAAAGAGGTACAGCCTTTGTTCCAAGTAGACTAAAATGGTTTTTTTTGTGTGTGTGTGTATTTCTTTTACTTTTGTAAAATTAATTTATTGACTTAATATTTACTACTTGTATTCTTGAAACATTTTTATACTATTTTTTATAAGGTCGCTCTGTCATTCATGGCTGTTTTTTTTTTCTGGATTTGTCTTTGATATATTTCTCCTCTCCCGTTTATTTGTGATATCCTTTAAGAGGCCAAGTTCCTCATCTTGTAGTTTGATGAGTGTGTACTCCTGTGCATTTTCTAGAATACTGGTTCTCTTCTCAGTGCTGCTATTTACCAAGTGACCTACGGAATGCCACTTAGCCACCTAAGGTTCCCTATGCCCAGTAAGAAGGAAAAGCAAACCCTATCCCTGCTTTATCCCAAGTTTTTTGAAGATTAAGTAATAAAGGGAAAGTAACTAATGATTTTAAACTGAGAATCATGACTTTAGTATTAGGAAGTATTATCATTTTACATTGCTATTATTACAGTTTTTTGTGTTTGCATCCCATTTTTGTTTCAAGGTCAGTAAGTCAGCAAAAGGAGACATACTTTACAAGCAATTGTATTGGTGATCCGTATTGAAATTTGTTTTGTATTCACATATGTTCCAATATAGAGACAATATACACAGTTTAATGGACGTAAATATGTGTTTGCATTGGGCACTCAAGTTCCTGTCAAAATGTAAGCCCTCCTTCAACAAATGCCATGGATGGGCAGGGGGCATGGTCTGCTGAGATCCTAGGATAAGTGAATTTCCAGATTGAGATAGAACCTGAAGAGTCTTAGGATTGTGAGCTTTGTGCTCACATTGTGGTTCTTAGAGGAATGGGAAAGTAGTATTTGTTTCATTGTAATTGCTTAAAATTAGGCCAATAGTACTTGAATTGTAAACCAGGATGGGAAGTTGGATAATTAGTATTTAAATTTATTGACATTTTTTGTAGTATAATACTAAAATCTAGCATATGCTATTTATATTTGGAATATTTACCAATATGTGGAGTGAGAGACTAGAATTCTAGAAAGAAATACATTTACTTTCCTCCAGCAAGGCAAAATTGAGAGCCTCCTCTTACATGATCCCTGCCTTGCTCAGCACTTTTTATTTTTACCTACTTTTGACACCAGCCAAAGCTATGAGTAACTCTTCTCTGTGCATCTGCCCTTTCTTTAAAGAGGACTGAGACACCTACATCACCATAAAGCATTTTGGCCATCTAGAAGTATAGTAGCAATAGGTGGAAAGATTAAATGAACTCAGAGCCCATTGCTTAGCAAGAATATAACATCATTGTGAACTGTTGTATCTTCGTTATAACTTGTCTAGCATCCAGGTTTGTTACCTCCCCCACCGTGTCATGTATACATTGTTTTCCTCTTCCCAAATAGAAACTAGAAGCCAAAAGTGGAAATTAGATGATAGTTGAGATTACTTAGCTGGGGGTGGGGGGGGGGGGGAAGACAACACAAGAAGAAGAGGCTTTTTCTTTCTTTTTTTTTTTTTTTTTAAAGATTTTATTTATTTATTTGAGAGAGAGAATGAGAGACAGAGAGCATGAGAGGGGGGAGGGTCAGAGGGAGAAGCAGACTCCCTGCCAAGCAGGGAGCCCGATGCAGGACTCGATCCTGGGACTCCAGGATCATGACCTGAGCCGAAGGCAGTCGCTTAACCAACTGAGCCACCCAGGCGCCCGAAGAAGAGGCTTTTTCAAAAGCAAAAGTAGATAATTATGGTCTAGCATACTTCTGGCTTTTTATGTTTTTGTAGTTGTTTACTAGTTCATGTAAATTTTGGTCCTGAATACCAAATATCAGGGTTTATCTGTTGAACTTGGAAGGACAGGTCATGTTCTGCTGATGATTTTGATCATCTTTCTGAATGGTAGAAACTTCACCTTCATCAGTGAGGTGGTAGATGTTGTAAGAGCAGCCTAGAGTCTGGAGCACACTTCATTCCTCATGTCAGCACTGGGAGATGGAGCAGTGCATCAACACACATTTATTAAGAACCTGCTTTGTGCACAGTGCTAGGGAGAATATTGACAGGAAAAACAGAGATGAATAAAACATTTTCTCTGACCTCAAGGAACTTAGAATCTGGTTGAAGACATAAGATCCCATAAAAGTTAAACACAATGAGGGAAGACAGTGTCAGAACTGTAACATGGCCAATTGTGAAATAAATGGTAATCACTCTGAGCTCACCGGACAGGAGGCTTCATTTGAAGAAGTGATAGCATAAGCAGGGCTTTGAGGGATGGCAGGATTTGAACAAACCGAGAAAACATTATGCAAAGTCTGTTTATGTTTTATTTAGTTATATACTAAGAGTCTACTGCTGTTTTATGAAATCAGCAGATTTACTTCCATAGGCAGCACAAGCCCAAAGTCCCTATACTAAAAATAGGCAATGGATTGAAACATGATATTATTACAAATAAGATCAGATGTGAAGAGGGTTTCATAAAAATTAATGGGGATTATTTTCAACATTTCTAACAATTTAAATACAGAACTACATTTGTATTTATGCTTAAGAATACCACGATAATAATACTTACCTGCAGGCTCTTTTGGCATTCCTGGTATTATATGTTCTCAGATCAAAGGTAACAAAATAGTATCAGATATTACATTATGTAGTGTGACTAGTATGAACGCATTTGGGATGTTTGAATAATTCAGTGTGTAGTTTTTTAAGGAGCTTATATGCATGCATATATTCGTACATATTACTTTAATCTAAATTATTTGTTACTATTCGATTTTCTAAGAAATTAGCCAGTAACATACAGAAAAATAGTGGTTCATGTGAACAGTAACAGAAATCAATTCTATCAGGAAAACATGAGCTATAATCCATTTCAAAATGCTGCCCAATTTAATATAACTAGCACTAAAAATGAAAATATATCTGTTCGGGTATGGTGAAAATTTTTTAAAATGTGTTTTTTGTTATAGTAATGTAATTAAGATCTAGAGATAATTTTCAAAATGTGTTAAGTAGGAAATTCCTAATCTATTTGATCCATTTTTCCGTCTTTTATGATATTGCTCTGGAATTAGAACTCGGCTCGGAGCAAAGGTCTTCTGAGTTAGCTTTTTTGAAGACTCTGGGTAAAATGAATTTATTAAGGATTACATTTCTCTTGATTTGTCCCTTATAGTATTTCCCACATTTAAAATGCTTATTGAAAAGTGTGATGAATAGAAGAATACAAAATCCATAATGTTTTTGGTATGAGTCTTTGGGAACTATACATGAGGTGGAAAGCTGAAGGACCTATATTTATCTTGAACTGTACTGTTAGCATTCTTTAGTTGCAATAACAGAAATTGGCATTGGTAACTGAGAAAAAAGGAAAAGGAATTTATTGAAATAATTGGGGATAGCTCACAGAGTTAAAGGAAAAATTGAATAGCCGGTCCTCAGAAAAGAGAGGAGTAAGGTTTTTCTATAAATATGAGCAGCAAGAGTGAGCAAATAGTCTTTTGAGGATGCGGCAGTGGGACGAACCCGTGCCAACCCTTTTCTTTTCTCATGGCCCTCTGTTTAAGGTTCACAGTTTCTTGGAAAGTTTTTTGGCCTGTCTTAGGACGTGTGTACTGTCTCTTACCCAGGAAGTTCTGGGCATCTTGATTGTGAGTACTGTCAAGATTGCATGAGATTGGGAAGGTTTAAATCGCCAAAGGAATATTGAGTTGTCATTATCAGAAGGGGGTGAGAATGCAAACAGTGGCATCACTAAGTACTAAACTCAGTGGTTATTTTAAAGAAATTTCTGGTTAAGGTCCTATAAGGCAAGTATTATCATCTCTTTATTGTAATAAATCTGCCCCCCCCCACCTCGGTCACACAGTTAGAACATGTGGTTCCAGGATTTTAGCAAGGTCTGTATCAGAACCTTTCTACTCCTTGCAGCAATACACACACACACACACACACACACACACACACATGCATGCATGCACGTGCACACACACATACACAAATATCTTAAGAGATTAAGGTTTCAACTCAAATCATTCAGCTATTTCTGTTGTTCAGGTTTGTCCATGTATATTTATCACATTATCTTTGGCCATGTGGGGAGTAGCAGTGATACATTTGTGTTAATCTAGCTCACTCACCCACATGTCCTATTTTAGAGCATTGACATGCATATCAATAGCTGGGCAATAAGAATGCTCCTTGGGAAGAGCATTTTGATTGATCTCCATAGCTTATGAAACAGCAGCAATGATAATAACAGGTGCTTATTAAGGAATTCATTTTATAGCAGATGTACCGCACACTAAGCATATACAGATGTTTAAGATGTGGTCCCAGCCTTCTTGTTATCTAGCTATAGAAGATACTGTATACAAAAACTTATTTTAAAACATCTAATGTTAAATCTGGAAATGAGAAATCATCTCATAAAACCTTCTCATTTTGCAGCTAAAGAAACAGAAGAGTATAAATGGTCAATGGAAAGCTCAAATAAGTACAGTAGGTTAGTGGCAGGGTCGTGGCTATAAATTTTGTCCTTTCATTCCTACTACGTGGTTTGTGGTTGTGAGCACAAAGTCCACAGATCCTACATAACTGCAGAGTTTCTTAAAAAGGCATAATTTGTAAATTGTTTTTGCTTTAGTTTTTTGTTTTTAGTTTAAATTAAAATAAAATATTTTTTTTAAAAAAGTTGTAAGATCTAAGGAACAGGGAGATCCAAATATGTGTCCTCCAACTGTTCACTGCATTAAACATTAAAGAATTTTAGTGACAGCCTGTATTCTTTATACAAACCAAGAAAGGCCAATTATGGATTATATGTGTTTGTTATATTTTTAAAAACAGAATGGCTTTAGTGAACTAAACTTCAGAGATTTTGCCTTGACTAAGAATTTTTTTTTTTTTCTTGGCAATATACTATAGGTACATCCTTGATTTCCCTGTACTAAGTGCACTAATTTTTGGTTTGATCCTAGGGAAATTACAGTTACAAAATATGCAGTGACTCTCTGTGATAATGTAGGACAATTGCTAAGATCAGACACATACAAAATTTTAGAGATCTCTATTTCAACTCACTTTACTGATTAATAAATTTGAGCTGAGGGATTAAATGGCTGGTAGTTCCCACAAGTAGTCAGATCAAGCTTGGTGCTAATATCCCAGGGTCTCCTGACTTTGAATCCTGGGGTCCCATAGTCACATCACATCATTCTACATTATTTTTCTGATAATTTCCAAAATTATTACTAGTGTGATATAAGAGAAACTTGATACTGTGGGGCGGGGGGGAGATGTGTGGATTGAGGGTGAAGAAAACTGTTGGGTTGATAAAAATTTAAAAATCTTAGCTTTTAGGTTTAAATCTTTCTGCTTTCTGATACTATTCTTGGGCTTTCTTTCTAAAACCATTACCCATTTTCTTCAAAATGATGTATGGCAGGACCCTGTCCCATGAGCCTTCCTTTTCCTCACAAATAAACCAACCATATTCTAAACCATTTGCTCTTCTCCACAAGCAAAGCCCCAAAACTCTGAGGCCTGAGGGTCTCTGATTTTAGGCAGGAGTGCAGTTCTCCAGGATGGCAATTAAGTCTCAGGTGTGAGGGCTCTAAGGGCATTCAAAGATGGGAAAGATGGGGATGAGTTAGAGAAGGCAAGACAACCCTCTGTGCCTGCTCCATATCGAGGGACTTGGAGACTCCCTGAGTATTAAAAAAAAAACAAACAAACTTTTTTTTCTTAATGTAATTGGAGAGGCTTGCTGCCTTAATGGTAGAGGACTATTCAAGGAACACAGAACTAAAATAATTGGAAAGGAGGAAAAATGGAGTACAGGAGGACCAAGATGAGGATACACATAAGAATAAGAAATGGAGATACACATGATCTTTTTAATTATCAGTTAAAACATCAGTTTGACTGACCTACAGTTTAGATAGAAGAGCATTGGGAAAAAGTGAAAAGAAGCTGAATTGTAGAGTTGTAAGTGGCAGGGACTAAAAGCTTATTTATAGGTAATAAATAAGGTGGTAGGAGTTACAGTATCAGCTGGGACGTGCTACATTTCAGTTCATGTCGTATATCCATGTGGTGAAATTAAGCAGGTAATTCAATATATAAGTCTGGTGGTGGTATATAATGGAAAGATGGCTCAGATGACGTGATTCTGAGTCTTGGCTCCATCAACAACCAACTGTGAGACTTTAGTATCCAATACTGAAATACCATAATAATATTACCTGCTTGCCCTAGTTAGAAATTGTGCTTGGCTAGTAGCAACAAAGCTTTACACTAATGACTTACTAATGAGAAGTCTGGAGCTATACACCCAAGGACTGACAATTTGGCAGTATAATGTCATCAAAGACCTTGGCTTCTCATATCAAGCACTCATCACCTCATATTTACAACTTGGCTTTTGGACCACTTCCCATTGTGTTCATGTCCCAGGTGTGATGGAGGGGAAGGGGCAGAAATCAAATGCCAGCTAAATTAACAGCTCTGTCCTATCATTTAAAGAGTTTTTCAGTGATGCTTGACTCAACAACTTTCATCTCATTTGCTAAAACTTCAGTGTCAAGACACCAATACCACATCTACGTAGGAGACTAGCAAAGTAGAAAACATACTTGCTTTCAATTCAAATAAAGTACAGAGAGGAAATATCTTATTCCAAGGAAAAATGTTTTTGAGAAGGTCAGAGCAGATGGGATGTGCAGAATAAGTGGAACAATTTGATTTTTATATGAATGAAAACACTTAAGCTATAATAGAAGGATGGTAAGGAAGAGGGTATGGAGAAACTCAAGTAAGATTTATTTTCCTCATGTCACATGTACCACAGATCATGGAAGTGTGAGTACATTTTGTTTATACTGCCATTATCATTTTAAACAATTTAATTTTCTTTTTCCTTCAAAGCCCTCAACTCTTCTGTGGAATGCATCATTAGACTTAGAATCTTCCATGTTGCTATCAACCACCAAATATACAGTAATCACATTAATTCATTGAAGATTTTAGTCCCTGTATCATTTTATTCCTTCCCATAATAACTCCTGGCATGATGATTGGTAACTGATTAAATTATACCGATGACTCATTAAACATGTTGGCCTTTTATTTTCTTGGTCTTCTTGACTCCAGTGATCTGTTCTTCTGCCTTGATTTAGTCATAGATTTTTAAAAACATGCTCTTGACTTGTCAGCCCTCATATATATGCTACTACTGAAAATCTACTTCAGGGATCTCATTCCTTGTCCACCACCTCCCACTCTAGCAATTCTGCAACCTGATGCTATCAGAATCTTCTCAATATCAATCTATCTTCCCTTATTTCCTTCATGCTTTCTTATGAACTTCTATACCATGGGTCTTCATTATTATCACTCCTGTGTACATGTTCCTATCATCTCTACTCCCCTCTCTCTTTCCATTGTCCATGACTAGTTAAATCCAGCCCTATGCTCTTTGTGCACCTTCAAACACATGGGTGACAACAGAGCAAGACAGATAGGCAGGATGACTGGTCTCACATTAAATTGATGAACATAAATCTCAAAGTGCCAATCCACAATGCGTAGCCATTCCATTATACATTCCTTATTCTGTGTGCATGTGTGTATTTATATTTATATATATTTCTGTCCCTTATAATAAATGACTTCTCTCTCCTTCTCAAACTACCTTCTCCTCTTTGCTCCCTCAGCTGATAACCTTGTTTCTTTCATATGCCATCAAGAAAATAGAAACCATCAGAAAATAAGTTCCTAATATTCTTAACACCTAAATACCTATTGCTGGACAAAGACAGTATTTGTTGGTGTGTGGTTAATTTTCTAATATTTTCTAATGCCTCCTCTTTCCTTGCTATGTTTGCTATGTGTCTAGCATTTTATAATACAGCAGACTAGAAGTAGATGATTCTATTTAATAATAGTAGTTGGAAAACTATGGAAACATAAAATACGTTCTTAAATTGGTATGTGTTTGCTTATCTGTTCTTTTGTTTAATTGTTTGCTTTTAAATGAGATTCCTTCACTCAACTAGAACCACTGGGGGTGGGGCTGTGGTGTTTGAAGATAGTCATTAATTGGAGGTGGGTGAATTTTGTGTATGGAACAAATAGCATAATGGAATTATGTATATTTATATATATATATAATATATAAATATTATATATATATAATAACATTTTTCACTGACATTTGGATAGCAAATATTTTGAGAAAATGCTTCTACACACCAAAATATTCATGTAATTTTAAGCGTTCTACCTTGAAACATATCTATGGAATCCTGGTCAAGATCCTGAGTGAGAAATGTTTTAAAAGTTGGGGGATTAAGTATGCTAAGCGAAATAAGTCAATCAGAGAAAGATATGTATCATATGATCTCAGTGATATGAGGAATTCTTAATCTCGGGAAACAAATTGAGGGTTGCTGGAGTGGTGGGGGGTGGGAGGGATGGGGTGGCTGGGTGATAGACATTGGGGAGGGTTGTGCTATGGTGAGCGCTGTGAATTGTGTAAGACTGATGAATCACAGACCTGTACCTCTGAAACAAATAATACATTATATGTTAAAAAAAAAAAAGTAGGAAGGGAAAAATGAAGGGGGGG